>NW_017671741.1:127329-144763 GCF_001879085.1 Nicotiana attenuata
GACCCACCGAACCCACAGAGATGTGTTATCTATTCTACAGACGTTTCTTGTTTTAATTTAATATTTGAGAAAATATAGAAAGAGTTGAGTTGTAAATTAACTAACTAAAAATGCATAAATTAGAGCAGTGAAAAATATTTTATTTTTCACAAATATAATTAAAAGGTTTTGGGATCTTGACTTCACTTAATATTTCTATTTATATAGTAGAATTATATTCTTCAATCTTCTAATTCTCAAAAATGTATAAATGCCTCTCACGATTACAAATAATATATTATCTTAAGTTGAATAATCAATTTCACTCCTCTCGGTTATATAAATTAATCTTCAAAACTAGTAATATTAAAGAAAACAGAAATATATGATTGAAACTAAATACACTCTTGTTAGTAAGTCCCTTTCGGTTACCCTACTTGTATAACTGATTATTACACTATTCGCCTCTCTCGATTACAAATAAAGTGTACATTAATTATAACATAAAAGAGACAGATGTTACTGAATAAATATAACATTTATCAATACTACATTTAACTATATTATTTTTTCTGCCTCTTCGATTACAGAATTAATAAACAGTTAATATGCAGTACAAGATAGATAGATGTTAATAAATTAAATAACGTCTAAATGTAAAAGCAGATAAAAGTTAAAAAAAATTCTAGCTCAAGCATGTGAATTTGAGGAATAATATCTACTATTATATAGAAATATTAAGATCCGTCTTTCTCCCAACACACGAAAAGTTACTCCATACTGGAACTAGTACTAACAATGAAAATATTCATGTCCATTAAATAAAAAATAGAAAGAATATTCAAGAAGAATAATTCCCCTATTTAATTAAAAGCAGGAAAACTAAGAGTAATTTCCTACACTAAATTTATTTAGAAACAACAACTAAACCACTATTGTGATTTAAAAGAAAAGATAACTCGATACTAGTAAAAGAATATAAAACAGAGAAGAATTTGGATTCAGACTTCTAGCTCTAAGCTTTCTCTCTACTTCTCCTCTCCTCTCTGATCGGGCAACATCTTCTATATAAAGAAAGTTCATGATGACTTCTGGATTTGGGTACTAGATTTCCATGGCAAATCTAGATTTTGCATTTGCAGATATGAGGAATTCGTCATTCTAAGTTTAGGTTTGTCGATTTCATCATGACAAATCTAGATTTTGCATTTGCAATATAAGAATTTGAATTCTCGATTTGGTGCTAGATTTCAATGGAAATCAAGATTTTTGAAATTGCGGAGATGAGAATTCTGCAATTCTAAGTTTAGATTTCATTCATGGCAAATCGAGACTTGGTGCATTGTCACGGTAGTAATGAATCGTAGCTCGATTCACACTTCTTTGTTGTATTTTCCTTCATGTTGCGCACAACAATTTTTCTATAATATTCCTGCAAAATAAAGTTAAAAATAGGAAGAAACATGATAATTTATGTTTTTATGAGAGAATTATGTGGTTAAACATCTGGTAAAATTCACTTATCAAATTTCCCTTACTTAAACTTTTGCTTGTGCTCGAGCAAAGAAAAAAAAATGGACATAGTAACTAAACACTTTAAGTGAAATCATGAGAGGTTTTGACAGAGAAGAATGACTAAGACCAATCCACCGAGTTCAAACAACTTTTCAGCTGTACTCATGTTCACCAATTGAGAACTGAAATCATAATATTTTCTAATCTCAAGTGTGTCTCACTGAAGTGAAGAGAGATGCCCTTATATCACATAATATATAGTTATAGGATCAAAGAAGGGCATAGATAAAAAATACGCTCACTCTCAATAAAGAAGTACCTCAAAGCTACTGGAAATAACCATAAGCTTGACTATCATGTGGTTCTCCACTAATATAGGAGTCTCTGAGTTAAGATCATGTAGGACTTTTGCAAGGTTGTAAAGTAGGCTTTAGGATGGGTAGGATACATATAAATAATAGTGACTCAAATTTCCTATGGGCACTACACATTTATTTTATCTCTTAAGTACAATTGCCTTTCATCTCATTTAAACAATAAGCCTCTGTTTGTTTCATCCCTTTCAATTTTTTTTTTGAGTTTCCAACTTCTTTGTTGCTTTTTTTTTTGTGTGTGAAATTCTGAAGCAACTATAAATTTTTTTTAGTTCCTATGACAACATCTCAAAATATCGACACTTCAAACAATTATTCTTTCACCAATTATTTACAATTACACCTCACGCCATGATTTTTACATTCAGATCAACTCTTAAAGTGCCCGAAAGGAATGGTGAACAAAGAACAAAGTTTTTACAACAACAGGTAAGGGGTTAAAGCATGGAGACCAACAAAATAAGAGATAATTTATTTAGGCTCAACTGGGCAAACTAAGGATAAAATCATTAAGGTAGGTCAATTTAGGCTATGGCTCAACAAAAAAGGCCTACGTTCATTTCTTAACTCAAAGATCTACCTAGAATCGCCTCAATCCACATTCAGGCAAGTTCTAGATTTCCAGATAAGCAGGAGAACTAGACAATATAAGCTAACCGCACAATACACTTGGGCCAACGAAAACTATGATTTCCATCACCAATAAGTAAGTATGAGTTTAGAAAAGTGATCATAAAACTCGTGAATGGTACTTAATCGAATTCATCTTTTCTAAATGTCATGCTTTTCAAGTCAAATCAAGTTTAGCCAACTTCTTTACCAAAACAAGTTAAAACAACTAAAAATCCTAAAAAATGTTTAGTTCAAAATATTACGACCATGGCAAAGAACTGAACAGAAATCCATGGAAGTATATTATATGTAATAATTGCCTTAAGAATAAGGCAACTAAATTTTTTTTTTCATTTTTTTAAATTTTTATAATTTTTACTAAAACACATTTTTTAGTTTGTAAAATATACTCTTTTTTTTGTTTAACCGAAAAAAAATTAAGAAACACATATATAACAAACATATTCCTCTCCCAAGCTTAAATAATGTCATGTCCTCATGACAAATAAATTAAAAGTAAAAGGAATAAAGGAGCTTCCCTGATTTTTTTTCGATTCTGGCCTCATTTTCCTTTTTCTTGGTTCTCAAGGTTTCTCTCAATATAATAAGACAAGATATGGCAATAGGAGAAAACTTTCATTTGTCTCAATCATGAGAGTGCTTCTTTGTTATTGAAAAAATATATTAATACATACACACATATATATAATAATACAAATATCAATAATATTATTATTATTATTATTTTTTACTTTTTGTTACATAAGAAAAAAAAACTAATTTTATTATATAATATTACTAAAAAAATATTATATTTTACTATAATAATTTAAAGATTAAAGAGAGGGAAGAAAAATAATTCTAAGTTTAACGTCCCAGCTCGACTTATTTTTAAAAAGGCAAAAAGGATTGTTGAAGCCTGTTTGTCGAAGAATCTGCTGATATAAGGCTTCAAACGATGACCGTTTACTTTGAATTTGTCTCCCCCATCTGTATGTTGTAACTTCAATGCACCATAGAGGGTCACTCCTGTTACTGTATATGGTCCTGTCCAGCGTGACTTAAACTTTCCTGAGAATAATCTACAATCGGCTATTGTACAACAGAACTTGATCTCCAACTTTAAAATCTTTATGGCTGATAAGCTTGTTATGCCATTTTTTTTGTCTTTTCCTTGTACAATTGGTACTTTCGATATGCTGTTAGAGTTTGAACTCTTCCAACTCATCAAGCTACAACAGACGATTTTTACCTGCATCTGGCAAGTTTAGATTCAACAATTTTATAGCTGTCACGACCCAATTTCCATACCGGTCGTGATGGCGCCTCTCGTGAAAGACAAGGCCAGCCAACTAACCAAATCCATTTCTTTAACAATTTATTAAACATAAATGTATAGATAAATATAGCATAACGACAATAATAACCAGTAGTGTACAACCCAACACAACCCGACGGGGTGTCACAAGTCACGAGATCTAAAGAAACCTGAACACAACTACAGGGCCAATAATAATATATAAAGAAAAATTCTTGAAAATCAAAAGACAACATCCGGTGCGCGAACGCTGGCGGTCACCTTGCTCAGATACAATAGCTCTACCTTCAATCAGCTAATAAGCGCTACCGGGTGAACAGTACCTGCAACTGCACGCGACGTGCAGGAGTAAAGTGAGTACTTCCAACTCAGTGGTAATAAGAGTAAATAATAACTGAGAGGCAAGAAATCACGTAGAGGCACTCCATCATGCTATTAGGACAGTACCAACTCTTTGAGAAAACAGTAAAACCGTGAAAATCCTTTAGAAAATATCTGGCTCAGTTTAAAAACCTCCTTTGAAAACACTTTTTCCAACAAGTCAAGCAAATGAATGCGTAATCAGATAGTGCAAGTCCGCACATAAGTCAGCCCCTCGGGCACAGCACTCCACTAACGATTAACACCAGGGCGTCTGGTAAACAATGCAAGAAATGTAGGCATGAATGCCAATGAAATGAGAGTCCTGAATGTCAGACACGTGTACAAACAGGAACCGATGCATAAATGCAATGCAATGACATGACCGCTGCGGCGTGCAGCCGATCCATTTGGGTACCCCGCTCACTGTGGGGGTTCAGACTCCGGAGGGCTCCTACAGCCCAAGCGCAAATATCAATATTAATACCGCTGCGGCGTGTAGCCCGAGCCAATCAATATATTCAGAAATCACTATAACATTGCTGCGGCGTGTAGCCCGATCCATGCTCAGTCCAGAAATGCACATAAGCCCCTTGGGCAATAATAAAATAGCAGTTCTCAGCTCAAAACGTCAGTAAAATATCATTTAAGTTTTCAAATCATGAAAAATGGCTGAATTTGCAAAACAGTATTAAAACTCTGGACCGAGGTCAAATAACATGCAAAGTAATGCAAAATCAGTGATATCAATCCCTGAAGGATTCAAATAATCGGCACGAAGCCCAAAACATGGCAATCAGCCCAAATCATGATGATAACAAGTAGTTTCAGTCAAATACGTAGTAAATTTCGATTAATCGGGACGGGGCCAAGTCATAATCCCCAACGGTGCTCTACCCCACGCTCATACCTGGCGTGCAAGTCACCACAATACAGCACTATGATGTGCAAATCCGGGGTTTCAAACCCTCAGGATATCATTTACAAGTATTACTCACCTCGAACCGGCGAAATCTCTAGCCCGCGATGCCTTTGCCCCTCCAATCGGCCTCCACGTGCGTCGAATCTAACCAAAATCAGAGCGAATACATCACACTATGCCAAGGGAACAATACCCAATCGAAAACAATCAAAATATAGCAAAAATCTTGAAACTAGTAAAACCCGAGCCCCGGGCCCACTTCTCGAAAAATTACAAAACTCACATTACCGGATTCCTCGTCTCGCCGCAAGTTCATACATACCAAGAACTCCCAAATCCGAGCTCAAATGGCCTATCAAATCCCAATTTAAAATATCAAAACTCAAGCCCTAGCTTTACCCCTTTTTGAAGAATTTCAACCAATTTCCATGTTAAATCTATCAAAGTTCCATGTATTTAGGCCAAGGGACTTACCTCCAATCACACCTAGTCGAAATCCCCCTTCAATTCCGTCCAATAGCTCCCAAGCTCGCTTAAAAATGGTGGAAATAACATAACCCTCGCGGAACAAAATGAATATAAAACTCCTACTGGCTTCAGGGGTTTCCGCTTCTGCGGTCCCCACGCTCGCTTCCGCGCAATCACTTCTGCGGTTTTTGTCCGCTTATGCGGAATTTCATTAAAACTCAAGGGCCGCTTCTGCGACACAAATTTCCGCTTCTGCGGAAGCTCACCTCCTAGCCAAACCCGCTTCTGCGACCGCCTGTCCGCTTCTGCGGACTCGCTTAAGCGAAAAGTGTTCCGCTTCTGCGAAACTGCCCAACTCCACTCCAGAACGCATTTTCGACCAAGATTACGCTTCTGCGGAACCGCTTATGCGGTCCATTTCCGCAGAAGCGAACATACCAGATACCAGCAAAATCTGCCATTTCCTCAACTTGAATTTCATCCCGATAGCCATCCGAAATCACCCTGAGGCCCCCGGGACCTCAACCAAAAGCACCAACATGTCTTAAAACATCATACAAACTTGCTCCAATCATCAAAACACACCTAACAACACTAAAATCATCAATTCACGTCGGATTCAAGCCAAAGTTCTTCAAGAATTTCCGAAATGCACTTTCGATCAAAAACCTGACCAAACGATGTCCGAATGACCTGAAAATTTGCACACATATCCAAAATCACTTAACGAAGCTACAGCAACTCTCGGAATTCCATTCCGACCCTCGGATCAAAATCTCACATATCAACCGGGTTTCGCCAAAATGCTAACTTCGCCAATTCAAGCCTAATTCTAAACCGGACCTCCAAAATCAATTCCAATCGCACTCCTAAGTCACAAATCATCCCCCGAAGCTAACCAAATCACCGGAAATCACATCCGAGCCCTATAACTCATAAGTCAACGTCCGGTTGATTTTTCCAACTTAAGCCTTCTTAAAAGAGACTAAGTGTCTCATTTCTTATCAAAACCAATCCGAATCAACTCTAACTCACCACATACCGGTAATGAAACATGAAGAAGTAATAAATGAGGAAAACGGGGCAGAAATACCTGATACGACGGGTCGGGTCGTCACAATAGCCCAGCATGCTTTATGTTCTAATTCCACAGGTAAATGACAAGCTTTTTCAAAAACTAGTCTATAAGGAGATGTGCCTATGGGAGTTTTATAAGTAGTTCTGTATGCCCATAAAGCATCATCCAATTTTAAATACCAATCTTTTCGAGAAGAACCTGCAGTTTTTTCTAAAATTCTTTTTAATTCTCTGTTGGAAACTTCTACTTGCCCGCTTGTTTGAGCATGATATGGGGTTCCTGTTTTATGAGTTACTCCATGTTTTAGTAACAAACTAGCAAATTGTCTATTTATAAAATGAGTTCCTTGATCACTTATTATAACTCGTGGAGTTCCAAATCTAGAAAAAATATTTTTCTTGAGAAAAGCACAAACAATATGAGCAACATTTTTTCTAGTAGCAATTGCTTCTACCCATTTTGAAACATAGTCAACAGCTACCAAAATATATTCATAGCCATTTGAAGGAGGAAAAAGGCCCATAAAATTAATGTCCCAAACATCAAAGATTTCATACACGAAAATAAAGTTAAGAGGCATTTCATCCCTTTTTGAAATGTTACCGATTCTCTGGCATTTATCGCAAGTGGCGACATAATTCCTTGCATCTTTGAATAGAGTAGGCCAGAAAAAGCCAACTTCAAGTACTTTAGCTGCTGTCCTTCTTCCTCCATAGTGTCCTCCTGCAGCCCCATCATGGCAGTGACTTAAGATGTTGTTCATTTCTGTCTCCGGTACACATCTCCTAATTATGTCATCTGCACAAAATTTAAACAAGTAAGGATCTTCCCAGTAATAATGTCTTGCTTCTTTTTTTAAGTTTTTTCTTTTGTTCATAAGAAAAATCTTTTGGAATCCATCCTCCAGCCAAGTAGTTGACAATATCAGCAAACCAAGGTGGTCGATTTATAACGGTTGTGACTGAAAATATATGTTCATCAGGAAATTCCTCTTTGATATCTTTTATCTCAGTAGGGGGATTTTCCAAACGAGACAAATGATCAGCTACCTGATTCTCAGAACCTTTTCGATCTTTTATTTTGAGATCGAATTCTTGCAAAAGGAGTATCCATCTTAGCAATCTGGGTCTAGCATCTTTCTTTGCTAAGAGGTATTTTAAAGCTGCATGATCAGTATAAATTGTAACCTTTGTTCCTATTAAATAGGAATGAAATTTGTCAAATGCAAATACTACTGCAAGTAGTTCCTTCTCAGTTGTAGCATAATTCTTTTGAGCTTCATCGAGGGTTCTACTGGCGTAGTAAATATTCCTGAAAATCTTGTCTCTCTTTTGTCCCAATATCGCTCCAACTGCTATATCACTTGCATCACACATTATCTCAAATGGTTCGCTCCAATCAGGAGAAACAACAATTGGAGCATTAGTCAAATGTTCCTTGAGAATCTTAAATGCTTTTCTGCAATCATCTGAAAATTCAAACTTCACATCTTTCATCAGTAGGTTAGTTAGAGGTTTTGAGATTTTTGAAAAATCTTTTATAAACCTTCTATTAAAACCTGCATGCCCTAAGAAACTTCTAATGCCTTTAACAGTGGTAGGAGGGGGTAATCCTGCTATAAGATCAATTTTAGCCTTATCAACTTCTATCCCTTTAGCAGAAATTTTATGTCCTAAAATAATTCCCTCCGTTACCATGAAATGACATTTTTCCCAATTAAGAACTAAATTTGTTTCTTCACATCTTTTAAGCACAAAGGTTAAATGATAGAGACAATATTCAAATGTCTTACCAAAAAGTGTGAAATCATCCATAAATATTTCAAGAAACTTTTCAGTCATATCTGAGAAAATTGCCGACATGCAACGCTGAAATGTAGCAGGAGCATTGCATAGTCCAAATGGCATTCTTCGGTATGCACACGTACCTTGGGGGCATGTGAATGTGGTTTTCTCTTGATCTTCTGGAGCAATTGGTATCTGATTATACCCAGAATATCCGTCAAGAAAACAGTAAAAATCATGGCCTGCAACTCTTTCAAGCATTTGATCAATAAAGGGAAAATAAAAATGATCTTTCCTTGTGGAATCATTAAGTCGTCTGTAATCAATATAGACTCTCCATCCTGTGATTGTTCTAGTAGGTATGAGTTCATTATTTTCATTTTTTATTACTGTCATACCTCCTTTCTTTGGTACTACTTGTACAGGACTTACCCAAGGACTGTTAGATATTGGATAAATGATACCTGCTGCTAGAAGTTTCACCACTTCTTTCTTGACGACTTCCTGCATTGTTGGGTTTAGTTTCCTTTGGGGTTGGACTATTGGCTTATAATCATTCTCCATAAGAATCCTGTGCATACAAATAGCTGGACTGATTCCTTTAATGTCAGCTATAGTCCACCCTAAGGCTCTTTTGTGTTTTCTCAGGACTCCAATCAGTTTGCTTTCCTGTTCTATAGTCAAAGAAGATGAAATGATTACTGAAAATAATTCAGGTTCAAGAAACACATATTTTAAATGAGAAGGAAGTTCTTTGAGTTCAATTTTTAATTGTACTCCTTCTTTTGAGATTTCCTTATTTTCTGACTCATTTTCTAGTATTTCAGCTTGTTCTCTAATTACGGGGTTATCATCACTTATGGTACCTGACCTAGCCAAACATCTCTCCAATGAATCAGTAATTAACTGATTATCTTTGTATTCATCTACAAGGTCATCTAGTAAGTCAATTTGAAAACAAGATGATGATGACTCATCCCCAGGAAATTTCATCATTTTCTGCATGTCAAAAATCACTCTTTCCTTATCAACTCGCAATATTAATTGTCCTTGATGAACATCAATAATTGCTCTCCCTGTTGCGAGAAATGGTCGACCTAAAATTAATGTTACCTCAGTATTTTCTTCCATTTCAAGCACTATAAAATCTACTGGGAATACAAATTTATCAACTCTGACAAGGATATTTTCAATAATTCCTTTTGGTCTCTTAGTACTTTGATCGGCCAATTGAAGAGACATACCAGTATCTTTCATTTCATCAAGTTCTAATTTCCCGAAAATTGAAAAAGGCATTAGATTTATTGAAGCACCTGAATCACATAACGCCTTTTCAAAGTGAGTACCTCCCACGGTACAAGGAATTGTAAAACTTCCCGGATCACCAAGTTTCTGAGGGAGCTTATTTTGAAGTATAGCACAACATTTTTCTGTAAGCTTAACCACTGAAACTTCTTCCAATTTTCTTTTACTTGACAAAATTTCTTTGATAAATTTAGCATATGAAGGCATTTGCATCAAAGCATCTGTGAAAGGTATGTTAATGTAAAGTTGCTTCAAAATATCTAGAAACTTTGAAAACTGTTTGTCAAGCTTTTCTCTTTTCATCTTTTGGGGAAAAGGGAGAGGTACACAATGAGGATTTGTTATCAATTCATTTTCTTGTACATTTTTCCCTATTTTATTTTGTTCTTTTGAAAACTTAGATTCTATTTTATTCTCACCTTCATTTACCTTTTCCACTTCTTGTGGCTTTCCTTCTCTATCTGCATATGGATCATGAAGAGATTTACCTGATCGTAGAGAGATGGCTTTGAGGTGTTCTTTTGGATTTTTCTCGGTGTTGCTTGGTAGAGCACCTTGAATTTGTCCAGACATGAGGGTTGCTAATTGGCTTACCTGAATTTCCAAATTCTTGATAGATGAATGTTGACTTTGAACCTTCTCGTCAGTAGCCTTTATGAATTTATACATCAGGTCTTCAAGGCTTTGTTGATGAGATCTTTGAGGCTGCTGCTGATATGGTTGAAAACTTTGTTGCCCTCTATTTTGATTTTGGAAACCAGGTGGTCCCTGTACCTGCTGCTTTTGATTAAAAAATCTTTGAGGATTTTCAGCACCATTAGGATTACTCCATTGAAATCCTGGATGTTTTTGTGCCATGGGACTACCGAATGAGTAATTATTTCTATCACCAATCACATTTACCTGTTTCTCATTTTGTATTGAAGCTTGACATTCATGATTTGGATGATTACCTTGACAAACATCAAAATTCTCAAGACAACTTTTTGTGTTAAGGTAGCAATTTGTTGTGTCAATGAATTCAAAGCTTCAGCTTGATTTACTCATGCTGTTTTCTTGATAATCATTCTGTCTGAGGGCCATTGAACAACATTTTCCGAAATTTCATTAAGCAATTGCATTGCTTCTGCAGTAGTTTTTCCCATTATTGATCCTCCTGATGCTGCATCAATTATATTTCTAGAAGAGGGTTTAAGACCATGATAAAAAATATATAAGATATCAGGATCTTGGATACCGTGGTGTGGGCATTTTCTTAACATTGCTTTTAATCATTCCCATGCTTGGTATACAGATCCAGAATCTGTCTGCATAAAATTATTGATCTCTTGCTTCATTTTAAATGTTTTTGCAGGTGAAAAATATTTATTAAGAAATTTCTGAGTCATTTGGTCCCATGTAGTGATTAAACCTCTTGGAAGACTTCGCAACCATATACCTTTTAATGAAAAAGGAAAAAGCCGAAACCTGATAGCGTCTGTTGTGACTCCATTATACCTGCAAGTTTCAACTAATTCAAGAAAATCAATTAGATGGGTGTGAGGATCTTCACTTGCATCTCCAGTAAATTGACATGATTGCTGAATAGTTTGAATCAAGCCTGTGCGAATTTCAAAGTTATTTGCTGCAATTGGTGGTCTCCTCAAACTTGATTCTCCTTGAAAATGATCTGGCCTTGCATAATCTCTAAGTATTTTGTCACGTCGTGGAGCTACCTCATCAAACTGTTCTTCTACTTGATTTGGCGGGAGTTGGTTGTTGTTAAGTTCTTCGTTCTCCATTTCTTTACAAGCTATACTTTTGTAACGACCCGGCCGGTCGTTTTTGGAATTTACGCCCCGATTCCCCATTTACTGCTTCCCCTAAGTTCATTTCTGCTATTTTGGTATGCCGGGACGTTCGGTGTTAAGTTTTGGAGAGTTTTGGGACACTTAGTCCCTAAATGAAAGCTTAAGTGTTGAAAAATGGTCCGTAATTAGAACAGTGTGAGGACGACCTCGGAATGGGAATCCGATGGTTCCGTTAGCTCCGTTAGGTGATTTCGGGGTTGGGAGCGTGTTCGGAATGTATTTTGGAGGCTCGTAGCTCATTTAGGCTTGAAATGCCGAAGTTTGAATTTTTGAAGTTCCGGTCTGATAGTGAGTTTTTGATCTGGGGGTCGAATTGGAATTCCGGAAGTTGCAGTAGCTCCGTCATGTCATTTGAGATGTGTGTGCAAAATTTCAGGTCATTCGGACGTGTTTTGGTTAGGTTTTTTATCGAAAGCGTATTTGGAGGAAACTTGTAGCTCTTAGGCTTGAATCTTTAATTTAATCGGGTTTCCGGTGTTGTTTTAGGTGTTTTAAGGATTGGTGCAAGTTTGAATAAGGTATTAGGTGGTATTGGTGCTTTTGGTTGAGGTCCCGGGGGCCTCGGGATGATTTCGGGTGGTTAACGGAAGAATTTTTGAAGTGTTGCAGCAGCTGGTTTTTTTTCTCTCTTCTGATATTTTCGCTTCTGCGGCTTGGGAACCGCATAAGCGGCCATCCCATCGCAGGAGCGGAATTTGGGCTCCCTTCAGTTTCCGGAGGTGCGGAAGTTTGACCGCAGAAGCAGTTACGCACCTGCGAGGTATCAGTCGCAGATGCGGCCCTAGGTCATTGGTAAGAAACTGCAGAAGCGGTAAGTATTTCGCAGAAGCGGCTACCACAGGTGCGGTTTAAGACCGCAGAAGCGGAACCCCTGGATTTTAGTTAATAGCCGCAGAAGCGGCATTTGTTCTGCATAAGCGGGACTGCAGATGCGGTCCCTTGTCCGCAGAAGCGGAAATCCCTGGGCAGAAATAGAAATTTCGAGGGTTTGAGTTCATAAGTTACAAAAATCAATTGAGAACTCGGGTAAGGGCGATTTTGAGTGGGTTTTGAAGAGAAGACTATTGGGTAACGTTTCCTTAATCCCTTCTAGTTATATTTCATCATTATATAGTTAAATGTATCATAGGAATTCGAATTTAGGATCAAAATTGGATAATTTGGGGTAAAACTTCATTGGCTAAATAATGGAGTTTTGAGTGAGCATTTGACCTCCGATTTGGGAGATTTTTATATGGTTAGACTCGTGAGAGTACGAGGATTCTGAAAATGTGAAAATTATTCGATTCCGGGGCGTTGGCCCGGAGGGCATATTGGTCATTTCACCTAATTTTACGTCGTAGCTTTGAATTTATTAGCAAAACCGGGTGTTTGTGATGTTATTTACAATGTGTAATTGAATTGAATAGATTTGAGCCATTTGGAGTCGGATACTCGTGGAAAGAGACTTGATTTCTAGTTGATATTGAGCCGGTTCGAGGTAAGTGGCTTGTCTAACTTTGTGTGGGGGACCTTTTTCCCTTAGGATATGATCTTGAATATTTGAATGCCCCGTACGTGAGGTGACGATCGCGTACTTGAGCTAATTGTTGTAAATCCGTTTCTACTTGAAGTATTTAAATTGAGCTTTCTTGTTTACTTGTTCATTTTAACTGTAAGTTTGTACCTGTGCTAGCTTAGAGACTCATGTTTAGCTGGCTTACTTGCTTATTTGCTTTAACTGTGCTATTTGTACTCTGTGAAGCATGTTAGGCTATATTTACTACTTCGTGTCCTGATTTTTAGCATTGTTCCGAGATTTAGGAATCGTTGTTGTTGTGTGTTTAATTTGGGACTACGGGACGGCTTCCCGGGAGATCCCTTTGTACTTGAGATATTCTGGACTGAGGGTGCGGTATACCAAGAGATCCCTGGCACATGTGTTTCTATATATATATTGGGATACCAAGAGATCCCCGGTTTACTTATTGAGGATACCAAGAGATCCTCGGGATACTAAGAGATCCCCGACTTACTTATTGAGGATACTAAGAGATCCTCGGGATACCGAGAGATCCCCAGTGTTGATGATGAGGATACCAAAGGATCCTCGGGATACCAAGAGATCCCCCGGCTACTATTCCTTGTGAGGGCAGTTTTCCGTGTATTGTTACCTTTGCTTTCTATTACTGTTCTTCCTTATTTACCTGGTTTAGATTCTCGCTGTAGACTTTATTTAAACTATTTCTGTTATCTCATTATTTATTATGTTACCTCAGTAGGGCCCTGACCTTCCTCGTCACTACCCAACCGAGGTTAGGCTTGGCACTTACTGAGTACCGCTGTGGTGTACTCATGCCCTTCCTGCGCATGTTTTTCATGTGCAGATCCAGGTACTTCCTCCCAGACGTATCATCCTCGTGGTGGAGAGTCCTAGCTGAGACTTGAGGTATATCTGCTACGTTCGCAGACCAGGAGTCTCTACTCTATTCCGGCTTTAGCAGATAGTTCCTTTTCTTTCCTTTCATGTTGTTTAGACATTCTGGTGTAGAGCAGTTTACTACATTCTATTAGCCTGTGTTCCCCGTGAGTTTCCGGGTTTTGGGATTTAGTTGCAGACTTCCGCATATTTCGAGTTGTATAGGCTGAGTGGCCTTGTATACAGTTGTTATTTCCGTATGTTCAGTTTTAATTTATTATTCCGCAAATGTTAATTTGTTATTCCGCACTGTTAGGCTTACCTAGTTGTAGGAACTAGGTGCCATCACGACATGTTTCATGGAGGGTGAACTGGGGTCGTGACAAGTTGGTATCAGAGCTCTAGGTTCATAGGAGTCACGGAACACAGGCCGGTTTATTAGGGTCTCGCTGATCGGTACGGAGACGTCTGTACTTATCTACGAGGGGCTATGTAACTGTTAGGAAAAAATCTTCATTTCATTTGAATTCCTCGTCGTGCGATATTTTTGGACATCAATTCTAAACTTCTGACTTCTATTCTCTCACAGATGGTGAGGACACGTGCTACTCGAGATGATCAGGCACCNGTCGCACGCCGACTCCAGTTTCGGGTACCCGCGCTCACTGGTCGGGGGTTCAGACGTCCGGGAGGGGCCTCCTACACGACCCAAGCGACAATATCATCATAGTATCGCTGCGGCGTGCACGCCCGATCCATCCTCAGTCCAGAACATGCAAATGAGCCACTCGGGCAATGTCAAGTAATAGTACTTTAACTACAAAAACATCAGAAAAATGCAATTTAAGTCTTTAAACTTTAACAATATGACTGCACATTTAAAAATAGGGTTTAACTCAGGACTGAAATCATTTAATATGCTAAGTGTTATGAAAACAGTGATAATAATCCCTAAAGGATTCAAATAATCGGCACGAAGCCCAAATCATGGCAATCAGCCCAAATCACGAGCGCCTCAAGCAGGTTTTAGTCAATTACGCAGTAAAATCAACAACCGGGACGGACCAAGTCACAATCCCCAACGGTGCTCTACCCCACGCTCATACCTGGCGTGCAAGTCACCACAATACAGCACTATGATGTGCAAATCCGGGGTTTCAAACCCTCAGGATATCATTTACAAGTATTACTCACCTCGAACCGGCGAAATCTCTAGCCCGCGATGCCTTTGCCCCTCCAATCGGCCTCCACGTGCGTCGAATCTAACCAAAATCGCGAATACATCACAATATGCTAAGGGAACAATACCCAATCGAAAACAATCGAAAATTAGCAAGAATCTCGAAACTAGCAAAACCCGAGCCCCGGGCCCACTTCTCGAAAAATTACAAAACTCACATCACCGGATTTCTCGTCTCGCCACGAGTCCATACATATAAAATTTACCAATATCGGAGTTCGTTTGACCCTCCAAATTCCATTTTTACATCATAATTTTCTCAAACCCTAACTTACCCCATTTTTACCCTTTAATTCCTTGGGTTTTCAGTGTTAATTCATGTTTATACACAATAATAACATAATCTAAGCCCAAGAATCCATACCTGATGATAGCCCTCGAAACCCTCTTCAAAAATCGCCCAAAATCTCCTTAGTCCGAAGTCCAAAATGTTGTTCTTTCAAAAATTCGCGAAGATGATTAATTTCACTTAACTGCCAGGCATTTCGCTTCTGCGGATCCAGTACCGCTTTTGCGGCTTCCGCTTATGCGGTCAACGTCCGCTTTTGCGGACCTTTCACTTAAGGCAACCTTCCGCTTCTGCGGTCCCCAATCGCATCTGCGGGACCGCTTAAGCGATCCAATGTTCCGCTTCTGTGGAACCTGACCAGGGTTCCAAATTCCGCTCCTGCGAGGTCTAGCTCGCTTCTGCGAGGCCGCCTCGAGGCCGCCTATGCGGTCCTCCTTCCGCTCCTGCGGAATCTGGCAAGGGCCAAGACTTCCGCTTCTGCGCATCTTCCAATCGCTTAAGCGAGACCGCACCTGCGGTCCCATAACCGCAGGTGCGAAACCAATAGATACCAGCAAGGTTGAACCTGCAATTAACTCCAAAAACCTTCCGTTTAACCACCCGAATTCACCCCGAGGCCCCCGGGACCTCAACCAAAAACACCAACACATCCTAATACCTTATTCAAACTTGTTCCAATCCTCAAAACACTTCAAACAATGCTAAAACCATCAAATCACATCGGATTCAAGCCTAAGTTTCTTAAAAACTTCCGAATTACGCATTAGATCAAAAACCCGACCAAACGATGTCCAAATGACCTGAAATTTTACACACATATCCAAAATCACCTAACGGAGCTACAACAACTCTCGGAATTCCATTCCGACCCTCGGATCAAAATCTCACCTATCAACCGGATTTCGCCAAAATGCTAACTTCGCCAATTCAAGCCTAATTCTACACCAGACCTCTAAAATAAATTCCGATCGCACTCCTAAGTCGTAAATCATCCCCCGAAGCTAACCGGATCATCGGAAATCACATCCGAGCTTTCTAACTAATAAGTCAACGTTCGGTTGACTTTTCCAAACCAAACCTTCTTTAATGAGACTAAGTGTTTCATTTGCTATCCAAACCAATTCAATTCAACTCTAACTCACCCATTGCTGATAATAAAACATGAAAGAGCAATAAATGGGAAAAACAGGGCGGTAATACCTGATACGACGGGTCGGGTCGTTACATCCTCCCCAACTTAAGCAAACGCTCGTCCTCGAGCGTATCCAGAGTTGTTCTTAAAGCTAACCCACAGCTGAATAACTTTACCAAGCATATACCCGGGATGATCCCACGTCACCCTATCTTACATAGGTCCGACAATACAACATAGCTGAAATTTCACAGTCCATCTAGACCATAAATCGTAGAATCACATTGCACTTTCCGAAATCATACACAAGATCAGGACCTCACATCTATACTCAGAATAGGCCCGAACCAACTGTAATAACCCATACCTGCAACCTCGGTGAAATTATATGATGTACTACATAACCCAAACACTCGAAACGTAACTTCTATTCACAGTAGTTGCCCATAACAACCAAATACCGGCAGAAAACCTCTCATTAGCTAAAACCTTATTCCCACAGTTTCCTATACTGCCAACGATAAATGAAACACGCTATAAACCGTAATCATTTCTCATATCAACCATTCATGAAACCGTTTCCCTTTTGACTAATACCACAACAGATTTCCGGGCCAAACCTCGATATTATCCTTCTAACAAGCTGAAATCAAATCTGCTCGTATTCATTAGTGACTCCAACGATCACCTCGAATCCAACACATCACTCTGGTGCTACGACACCTCAATACAGGCCTGCCACGACTTGCATAATACACGCACCAACAAGAAACGGTCTGAACATACTCAAATCATGACAATTGACTCAAA
>NW_017671741.1:144846-158756 GCF_001879085.1 Nicotiana attenuata
ACCACAAAGAACGACATACCGAAAAAAAGTCCCTCAATACCGGAACTAAATCAATGGTAGAACCTCTGCACTGACATCCGCCACTAAGGCCCAATTAAGAAAAAAAATCCTTCCCAGCCGTCTGCTGGCCTTTGGAATGCAACACACTCTGCTATAACATAATCCGATGCACCTCGCCACGCAGCCTGTGGCATTTTCCGACATAGTCCATGGCACAGTAGTCTCGAATAACCCGACACTGAGACAACCAGTCTACATCTCAACATCATATCCAAAATCTAACATACCAACGAAGAAAGATCCGCTCGGGCCGCTAACGGTATCGATACACACGGTTTACAACCACTGCATAGCCGGAACATGAGAACTCCCAGTCTCCGACTCCGTATAGCACACGAATCACTGAACCTGATCCCAGATTCCACCGTATGAACACATATCACACTTCACGTACCCAATCATTCCACGAAAGATGTTCTAAAATTCCCCTGTGCCATCAACCACACTCAGATATCAGCAGTCGATCAAGCATGAAACACCGCCATACTAACGTAGCATCCTCAGCTTACATCACCTTGCCCTTTTTACTAAACATATACCCTCGTCAAATCACTAGAATAGCAATACCATTTTCCTTAATCGTCTGAAGATCAATTCTTTAATCACCTGCAGCTGCCCGTGCTGCTTACGAATTAATGACTTTCCATTCTTAACTGAACTGAATCCTCGAACACGCAAATCTCAATTCTTCACCACATACCGCGTATACCATAACCCACTAGGATAACACGAGAACTCCATCTACCTTTTTCCTAACCACCAACATCTATGTACTCCATTAGTCAAGAACTCTCCATTCAATCCCATCTAGAAGAGAAATCATTACACATTCCATGCTTCGCATGCCCATAGACTATATATACGTCTCTAAACCACGGTAACACTCATCAAGAACTCTCTTACAATTCCATTGCACAAGCTAAACTGCCAGGACTGAATCCTTCTACCTGAACCAAGCTAAGCAAGCTGTCAAAACTCAAGAGCCTTGCTGCACAACACCGGTAAAAGCTCATTACCTCGAATACATACGAAGAATTAATCATATCCTTACCATACCGATTCGGTCTACTATCAAGCTATTCCATCTATCTAATTTCCCTTTTGATTCATCATCCACTTGATATTTCTCCCTCGTGTAGCATCGCAATGCCTCAATCCAAGCTTACCACACGAGACTCGGACATAAGACCACACTGTCTAAGACCCATAGGCCACTGAATACTCTCTCAATTGTTTCCCAGAAATACCACATTCCCGAATACTTTACTCTGAAGAACTTTCTGCGAGTCTAAATTCGCTTCCTTTACTTTCCAGGTACCGACACATAGGATCCCATGATCAACATAAAAATACCACAAGTCTTGACATTTTCTATTGAAAACACTGTCTTTAGTCATATACACAGCCTTAAAACACCTGAGTGTTACATGTAGATTCTTGAACACATTAAAACCATTCTCGAGGGTCATTCACTCGTATTCATCTATAACTTACCTGATTTAACGAACAGAACCACTCGTGCTTTATTGGCACTCCGATAGCGTAAAATGAGACCCGCATCCCAATACAACCAAGCAACTTCCTGCTCTATGCACCGAGCATTCTTCACCAACAACGACTCTAGACATTCCATAATTCTCATACTCTATGGAACATAATATAACCTTTGTCGAAATTTTTGCTTCACTCATGCCATCCTCGGCTCAATTTCTACAACTAGAACTGATTTGCCAGCATACCTCGAAACGGAACCAACATAGCAACATAACCGTGCGATCAGCTAATCAACAGCAACCTCCCCAACTTGGCTCAAAGCCATATATCAAGACACACTCGATAACCCATAATACTTTTACTCTAATGATGTCACAATATCATAGTGAGATTAAACTCAAATCATCTACAAGTTTTGTGAAAGCACAGATCATCTAGCACTGAAATCCTCTACAAATCTCGCATTCATCCCCATACCAGTTGAGTCCACTCTCTTGAGCGACCCGAATTTATCAAATTTCAACACGTACTCTTCAATTACACATGAGATCTTTCTAGCATACACATAGGGACCATGCCACTTAAGAACACTCCGCAGGAGATAATCCACCTGCTCCACCTCAATTTAGTATTTCAGCACACCTTCCACCATCACATACGTTACGCAGTCAATTTAGTCTTCCTGCGTCTGAACTCATACCGCCACATGTAATGCACTTCACTCCCCAGCTAGGAGACACGAAAAATATTCTTCACGCACCCATAACTCGGACTACACATCAAATCACAACAGGAATCGAACACTTAACAGCTCATCTATTATTCAGCAGACTCCTTCGACACTACCAAGATCACATGGATACATCTCACAATTCTAACATACTCAGCACATGAATACCAAACCGCCATTCCGGCTAATAGGGGCAATACTGAACATATAAGTTCAAAACACTTGCTCACACAATCAGCACCTCAGTGCTTAAGCCATAGGCAAAGATCCGGCCTCAAGTCCTCCAGACTGGCCCAACATCAAACTCATGGAGATTACATCTCGCCCCTTGATCAGGGAATCACTAGCCATCAAGGCACATACAGAACTGAGCGCTCGCGTGCGCATACAGACGTGTGGAAGGAATTTCAAGAGTTATATCTCAAGCTGAATCAAGTACGCACGATAAGAATACCAAGAAAGTGAAGTTTTCCTAAAGGTTCTGCAACCTCTCGAGGATAAATACAGACGTCTCCATACCGATCCGCGAGACTCTACTAAACTTGCTCATGACTTGTGAGACCTAGTAACCTAGGCTCTGATACCAACTTGTCACGACCCAATTCCCAACCTGGTCGTGATGGCGCCTCTCGTGAAGACAAGGCCAGCCAACTAACCCAAATCCTTTCATTAACAATTATCAAACATAAATAAATAGAAGATACAACTTAATGGCATTTAAAATTTGTTAATTTCTACCCGACCGGGGTGTCACAAGTCACAAGAATCTAAAGAAACCTGAACACAACTACAGCGCCAATAATAATATATAAAGAAAAATTCTGGAAAATCAAAAGACAACATCCGGTGCCAAGAACGCTGGCGGTCACCTTGCTCAGCTACAATAGCCCTACCTTCAATCAGCTAATAACCCGCTACCGGGTGAACAATACCTGCAACTGCACGCGAGGTGCAGGGAGTAAAGTGAGTACTTCCAACTCAGTGAGTAATAAGAGTAAATAATAACTGAGAGGCAAGAAATCACGTAAGAGCAATCCATCATGCTATATAGGACAGTACCACTCTTTGAGAAAACAGTAAAACCGTGAAAATCATTTAGAAAATATCTGGCTCAGTTTAAAACCTCTTTTGAAAACATCTTTTTCCAACAATCGAGCAAATGAATGCGTAATCAGATAGTGCAAGTCCGCACATAAGTCAGCCCCTCGGGCACAGCACTCCACAAACAATTAACACCAGGGCGTCTGGTAAGCAGTACAAGAAGTAGCATGGATGCCAATGATATGAGAGTGCTGAATGTCACGACACCTAGTACAAACAGGAACCAATGCATGAATGCAATGCAATGCATATGACCGCTGTGGCGTGCAGCTCGATCCATCTGGGTACCCGCGCTCACTGTGGGGGTTCAGACTCCGGAGGGGCTCCTACAGCCCAAGCGCAATATCATCATAGCATCGCTGCGGCGTGCAGCCCGATCCATCCTCAGTCCAGAACATGCAAATGAGCCACTCGGGCAATGTCAGGTAATAGTTTTTAACTCAAAACATCAGAAAAATGCAATTTAAGTCTTTAAACTTTAGCAATATAACTACACATTTCAAAACAGGGTTTAACTCAGGACTGAAATCATTTAATATGCTAAGTGTCATGAAAACAGTGATAATAATCCCTAAAGGATTCAAATAATTGGCACGAAGCCCAAATATAGCAATCAACCCAAATAATGATGATAACAAGTAGTTTCAGTCAATTACGCAATAAAACCAACAACCAGTACGGACTAAGTCACAATCCCCAACTGTGCTCTACCCCACGCTCATACCTGGCGTGCAAGTCACCACAATACAGCACTATGATGTGCAAATCCGGGGTTTCAAACCCTCAGGATATCATTTACAAGTATTACTCACCTCGAACCGGTGAAATCCCTAGCTCGCGACGCCTTTGCCCCTCAATCGGCCTCCACGCGCGTCGAATCTAACCAAAACCAGAGTGAATACATCACAATATGCTAAGGGAACAATACCCAATCGAAAACAATCGAAAATTAGCAAGAATCTCGAAACTAGCAAAACCCGAGCCCCGGGCCCGCTTCTCGAAAAATTATGAAATTCACATCACCGGATTCCTCGTCTCGCCACGAGTCCATACATATAAAATTCACCAAAATCGGAGTTCGTTTGACCCTCCAAATTCCATTTTTACATCAAAATTCTCAAACCCTAACTTACCCCGTTTTTACCCTTTAATTCCTTGGGTTTTCAGTGTTAATTCATGTTTATACACAATAATAACATAATCTAAGCCCAAGAATCCATACCTGATGATAGCCCTCGAAACCCTCTTCAAAAATCGCCCAAAATCTCCTTAGTCCGAAGTCCAAAATGTTGTTCTTTCAAAAATTCGCGAAGATGATTAATTTCACTTAACTGCCAGGCATTTCGCTTCTGCGGTTCCAGTACCGCTTTTGCGGCTTCCGCTTATGCGGTCAACGTCCGCTTTTGCGGACCTTTCACTTAAGGCAACCTTCCGCTTCTGCGGTCCCCAATCGCATCTGCAGGACCGCTTAAGCGATCCAATGTTCCGCTTCTGCGGAACCTGACCAGGGTTCCAAATTCCGCTCCTGCGAGGTCTAGCTCGCTTCTGCGAGGCCGCCTATGCGGTCCTCCTTCCGCTCCTGCGGAATCTGGCAAGGGCCAAGACTTCCGCTTCTGCGCATCTTCCAATCGCTTCAGCGAGACCGCACCTGCGGTCCCATAAGCGCAGGTGCGAAACCAACAGATACCAGCAAGGTTGAACCTACAATTAACTCCAAAAACCTTCCGTTTAACCACCCGAATTCACCCCGAGGCCCCCGGGACCTCAACCAAAAACACCAACACATCCTAATACCTTATTCAAACTTGTTCCAATACTCAAAACACTTCAAACAACGCTAAAACCATCAAATCACATCGGATTCAAGCCTAAGTTTCTTAAAAACTTCCGAATTACGCATTCGATCAAAAACCCGACCAAACGATGTCCGAATGACCTGAAATTTTACACACATATCCAAAATCACCTAACGGAGCTACACCAACTCTCGGAATTCCATTCCGACCCTCGGATCAAAATCTCACGTATCTACCGGATTTCGCCAAAATGCTAACTTCGCCAATTCAAGCCTAATTCTACACCGGACCTCTAAAATAAATTCCGATCGCACTCCTATGTCAAAAATCATCCCCCAAAGCTAACCGGATCATCGGAAATCACATCCGAGCTTTCTAACTAATAAGTCAATATTCGGTTGACTTTTCCATACCAAACCTTCTTTAAAGAGACTAAGTGTTTCATTTGCTATCCAAACCAATTCAATTCAACTCTAACTCACCCATTGATGATAATAAAACATGAAAGAGCAATAAATGGGGAAAACAGGGCGGTAGTACCTGATACGACGGGTCGGGTCGTTACATATAGCACTACATTTTTCTGTAAGCTTAACCACTGAAACTTCTTCCAATTTTCTTTTACTTGACAAAATTTCCTTGAGAAATTTAGCATATGAAGGTATTTGTGTCAAAGCATCTGTGAAAGGTATGTAAATGTAAAATTGCTTCAAAATATCTAGAAACTTTGAAACTGTTTGTCAAGCTTTTTTCTTTTCATCTTTTGGGGAAAAGGGAGAGGTATAGAGTGAGGATTTGTTTATCAATTCATTTTCTTGTACATTTTTCCCTTTATTCTTTTGTTCTTTTGGAAACTTAGATTCTATTTTGTTCTCACCTTCATTTACCTTTTCCACTTCTTGTGGCTTTCCTTCTCTGTTTGCATATGGATCATCAAGAGATTTACCTGATCGTAGAGAGATGGCTTTGAGGTGCTCTTTTGGATTTTTCTCAGTGTTGCTTGGTAGAGCACCTTGAATTTGCCCAGACATGAGGGTCGCTAATTGGCTTACCTGAATTTCCAAATTTTTGATAGCTGAATGTTGACTTTCAACCTTCTCGTCGGTAGCCTTAATGAATTTATACATTAGGTTTTCAAGGCTTTGTTGATGAGTTCTTTGAGGTTACTGCTGATATTGTTGAAAATTTTGTTGCCCTCTATTTTGATTTTGAAAACCAGATGGTCCATGTACCTGCTGCCTTTGATTAAAAAATCTTTGAGGATTTTCAGCACCATCAGGATTGCTCCATTTAAATCCTGGATGTTTTTGTGCCATGGGACTATCGAATGAGTAATTATTTTTATAACCAATCACATTTACCTGTTCCTCATTTTGTGTTGAATCTTGGCATTCATGATTTGGATGATTACCTTGACAAGCATCACACTTCTCAAGTTGGGATGATGCGTGAGCACTTACCTGAAAAGCCTCAACTTTTTGTGTTAAGGTCGCAATTTGTTGTGTCAATGAATTCAAAGCTTCAACTTGATTTACTCCTGCTGTTTTCTTGCTAATCATTCTATGTGAGGGCCATTGAACAACATTTTCCGAAATCTCATTAAGCAATTGACAAGTGTCTGGCGTGTGTATAAATTAAACTCGTACTCTGTCAAATAATAGTATAGAAAGATGTCGAACCCACAGAGATTGGTTTATGTATTCTACAGATGTTTCTTGTTTTAATTAATATTTGAGAAAATCAGAAAGAGTTGAGTTGTAAATTAACTAACTAAAAATGCATAAATAGAGCAGTAGAAAATATTTTATTTTTCACAAATATAATTAAAAGGTGTTGGGATCTTGACTTCACTTAATATTTCTATTATATAGTAGAATTATATTCTTCAATTTCTATTTCTCAAAAATGTATAAATGCCTCTCACGATTACAAATATATATTATTACTTAAGTTGAATAATCAATTGCACTCCTCTCGGTTATACAAATTAATCTTCAAACTAGTAATATTAAAGAACCAAAAATATATGATTGAACTAAAATACGTTCTTGTTAGTAAGTCCCTTTCGATTACCCTACTTGTTATAACTGATTATTACACTATTCGCCTCTCTCGATTACAAATAAGTGTAAAATTAATTATAACATAAAAGAGATAGATGTTACTGAATAAATATTAACATTTATCAATACTACATTTAAATATATTATTTCTTCCGCCTCTCTCGATTATAGAATTAATAAACAGTTAATATGCAGTACAAGATAGATAGATATTAATAAATTAAATAACGTCTAACTGTAAAAGCAGATAAAAGTTAAATAAATTCTAGCTCAAGCATGTCAATTTGAGGAATAATATCTACTATTATATAGAAATATTAAGATCCATCTTTCTCCCAACACAAGAAAAGCTACTCGATACTGGAACTAGTACTAACAATGGAAATATTCGTGTCCATTAAATAAAAAAATAGAAAGAAATATTCAAGAAGAATAATTCCCCCTATTTAATTAAAAGCAGGAAAACTAGAGTAATTTCCTACACTGGAATTTATTTAGAAACAACAACTAAACCACTATTGTGATTTAAAAGAAAAGATAACTCGATACTAGTAAAAGAAATAAAACAGAGAAGAATTTGGATTCAGACTTCTAGCTCTAAGCTTTCTCTCTACTCTCCTCTCCTCTCTGATCGGGCAACATCTTCTTATATAAGAAAGTTTCATGATGACTTCTGGATTTGGTACTAGATTTCCATGGCAAATCTAGATTTTGCATTTGCAGATATGAGAATTCGTCATTCTAAGTTTAGATTTCGTCGATTTCATCATGACAAATCTAGATTTTGCATTTGCAGATATGAGAATTTGAATTCTCGATTTGGTGCTAGATTTCAATGGCAAATCAAGATTTTGAAATTGCAGAGATGAGAATTCTGCAATTCTAAGTTTAGATTTCATCATGGCAAATCGAGACTTGGTGCATTGTCACGGCAGTAATGAATCGTAGCTCGATTTCACACTTCTTTTTACGCACAACAATTTTTCTATAATTATTCCTGCAAAATAAAGTTAAAAATATGGAAGAAATATGATAATTTATATGTTTTTATGAGAGAAATTATGTGGTTAACATCAGGTGAAATGCACTTATCAATAATTCTTCTCATGTACCTTCAACTGTCTGGTCACAGGCAATCACCCTTCCGTCCTACATCAATATCGCCCCAGGGCCAACCCTCGAGGCATCACAATAGATAGTATAAGACCCCGAACCGGTAGGCAATATCAAAACTGGGGTTGTAGTCAAAGCTATCTTGAGCTTCTGAAAGCTCTCCTCACACTCTTCCGTCCACTGGAGCGGGGCACCCTTCTGGGTCAGCCTGGTCATAGGTGCTGCAATAGATGAAAATCCCCGAACAAATCGACAGTAATAACCCGCCAAGCCAAGAAAACTGTGGATCTCTGTCGTTGAGGATGGTCTGGGCCAACTCTGCACTGCCTCCACTTTCTTCGGATCCACCTTTATTCCCTCACTAGATACCACGTGACCCAAGAATGCCACGGAATCCAACCAAAACTCATATTTCGAGAACTTGGCATATAACTTCTTTTCCCTCAAAGTCTGAAGCACTGCCCTCAGGTGCTGCTCATGATCTTCCCGACTCCGGAAATACCAGAATGTCATCAATAAAGACAATGACGAATGAGTCGAGATATGGCCGGAATACATTGTGCATCAAATGCATAAAGGCTACTAGGGCATTGGTCAGCCCAAATGACATAACAAGGAACTCGTAATGACCATACCGAGTCCTGAAGGCAGTCTTCGGAATATTTGGCTCCCGAATCTTCAACTGATGATACCCTGAACGCAAGTCAATCTTTGAAAACACACAAGCACCTTGTAACTGATCAAACAGGTCATCAATATGAGGCAAAGGATAATGGTTCTTCACTGTAACCTTGTTCAACTGGCGATAATCAATACACATACGCATAGAACCATCCTTCTTCTTCACAAATAAGACAGGAGCACACCAAGGTGAAACACTGGGCCGAATGAAACCCTTATCAAGCAATTCCTGTAACTGCTCCTTCAACTCCTTCAACTCAGGAGGGGCCATACGGGTACGGAGGAATAGAAATGGGCTCAGTGCCCGACAACAGATCAATGCCAAAATCAATGTCTCTATCAGGCGGCATGCCCGGAAGATCAGCTGGTGACACATCAGAGAAATCCCGTACTACTGGGACTGAATCAACTGTAGGGGTATCAATATTGACATCTCTCACATATGCTAGATACACGTCACACCCCTTCTCAACCATACGCCGAGCCTTAAGATATGAAATAACTCTACTGGAAGTATGATCTAAGGTACCCCTTCACTCTACTCGCGGTATACCTGACATAGCCAGCATCACGGTTTTTGCGTGACAATCAAGAATAGCATAATGGGGCGGCAACCAGTCCATGCCCAGAATAACATCAAAGTCTACTATGCTGAGCAATAACAAATCGGCTCTGGTCTCAAAACCACTAAGAGCAATCAAACACGATCGATAAACGCGGTCCA
This sequence comes from Nicotiana attenuata, assembly GCF_001879085.1. NCBI lineage: Eukaryota > Viridiplantae > Streptophyta > Magnoliopsida > Solanales > Solanaceae > Nicotiana > Nicotiana attenuata. Next base: position 154,609 of record NW_017671741.1, read on the forward strand.
CAACAAGAGAATCTCCAAGAGGAGTAGAAACATAAATAGGAGAACTCAAGGAATCCCGAGATACGCCCAAATGCGAGGCAAAATACGAGGACACATAAGAATAAGTGGAGCCTGGATCGAATAAAAGCGATGCATCTCTATGACAGACCAGGATTTGATGACAGAATCGGAGGCGACAGCCTCAGTACGGGCAGGAAGGGCATAGTATCTGGCCTGGCCTCCCCCTCGAGGGCGACCTTTACCTCCCCGACCTCCACCTCTAGCTGGCTGAGCAGGTGGGGTAGAAACTGGTGTTGTGATCATAGCCTGATAACTCTACAGGGCATGCTGCGACTGAGAAGTCTGTGGAGGTGCACCCCTCCTAAGTCTGGGGCAATCCCTCACCATATGGCGTGTGTCACCACACTCAAACAGCTCTGGGAGGCCTGGCGGCTGCGACTGGCTCGGGCCAGGTCTGCTGGACTGACCACTGGAAGCACCCCGTGTAGGAGGCGCACTAGATACTGGAGGTGCATAATAAGGCTCATGAGGTCTGGGAGGAGCTGGGAATACCGACTGGCTGCTGGAAGAGCTGAATGAACGGGACGACTCATATAACCCCCTACCCTAACAACCTGCAGCTGGGNGCTCACCACCTACTAATAAGAAATATCCATCTCCAACTCCCGAGCCATACTAGACCTGATGCTGGGAATGAGCCCCTCAATAAACCGGCGAACCTTCTCGCGAATAGTAGAAACCAAAGTTGGTGCATGCCTAGCCAAGTCGATGAAATGGACATCAGACTCTGACAGTCATAGTACCCTGGCACAAATGCTCAAACTCTGTGCGCCAAGCGTCCCTGAGGCTCTGGGGAACATACTCTCTCGTGAACATATCTGAAAACTGAGTCCAAGTCAGGGAAGCTACCTCATTCGGACAATCTAACTCATAAGCATGCCACCACTGATAGGCGGCTCCTCGAAGCTGAAAGGTAGTGAAGGAAACCTCGCTCAATCCTGATATGCCCATGGTACGGAGGATACGGTAGCACTCCTCTAGAAATCCCAGAGCATCATCTGATGCTAGTCTACTGAATGTAGGAGGCTGATACTTCTTGAACCTCTCAAGCCTCTTCTGCTCCTCCTTTGAAGCTACTACCCTCTCCTCGGGCTGAGCTGGGGCTACTGGTTGTGCCTGTATAATCTCTGGGACCTGCTCAACATGCACTCGCTGCTCAAGAGTGCGGTCGGCGGGAGTCTATGCTCCTCCCCCGGCCAGGGATGTGGCTGCAGCAAGGGGAAGCAACCCTGCCTGAGCTAGAGTGGTGTACATACTCATAAACTGCGCAAGAGTCTCCTGGAGAGCTGGAGTAGTAGTAGCTGTGGGCGTATCAGGCGCCTTGGATCCAGCTGGAACCGCTGGTGGCTCCTCGGTAGCAGCTCACGCGGGTGCTCTGGCTACACCGCGTGCGCATCCTCAGCCTCTACCTCGGCCCTTACCTTTGACGGCTCTCACAGGGGGCACGGGTGTCTGGTCACCTCCAGTAGCACGTGTCCTCACCATCTGTGAAAGAATAGAAGATATAAGTTTAGAATTTCGATATCAAAGATCTCGCACGACAAGGAATTCAAATGAAGTGAAATTTTCTTAACAGTTACATAGTCTCTCGTGGATAAGCACAGACGTCTCCGTACCAATTCGCGAGACTCTAATAAATCGGCCTGTGATTCATGACTCCTAAGAACCTAGAGCTCTGATACCAACTTGTCACGACCCAAGTTTGCCCTCTGTGAACAGTCGTGACGAAACCTAGTCTCTACGACTAGGTAAGCCTAACAAATGCGGAAAAAGAAACAAATTGCGGAAAGAAACTAATAAAAACCAAGATAACAAAATATAATAGTGTTTAAGATGCCGCCTGGCATATAACAATATGAGATTTCAAACTGAACACTTCCAAAATCCGAAATCCCATGAATCACAAGCTAAGAGTACATAAAAGGCTCTAACTCCAGAAATGTCTATCAACAAGGAAAATACAGAAGGGCTATACTAGTACAGAGAATAGAAAGGGAATCCTCGTTCTGCGGATGCGGCAAATATACCTCGAAGTCTCTACAGAAAGCGCCTCGCCTCAAGGGTGATAAGACTGAGTAGAAGTACCTTGATCTGTACACGCAAAAACATGTGCAGGAAAGGGCATGAGTACACCATAGCAGTACCCAATAAGTGCCAAGCCTAACCTCGGTCGAGTAGTGACGAGGAAGGTCAGGGCCCTATCGGTCATATACAATAATATATAAAGAAGATGAGCAGTAGTAAAGAAATACAGATAATGAGAGAAACAACAACCACAACCAAGGCAAATAATCACAGAAGGTATACAACCCAACTTAGAGATAACAACCGTGGGTCTACCAGGATCCCGTCCTGTATCCCCATGTCACGACCCCAACCCCGGTCTTTATGGCGCCCAACACACCGCTAGGCAAGCCCGACCAATTTAATAACCTTAACCATTTTTATACAGTTCATGAATTAATTAACACGGATAAATTACTAAGTCATAATACTAAAAACTCTGAAATAGGGTTAAAACTTGCGGAATTCCAAATAACAATACTACTACACAGCCCGAAGAATCTGGTGTCACGAGTCTGAGCCTCTAATACATGAGTATCAACCTACTACATATCGTTCTAAAGAAATACGGGAATAAAGCAATAAGATAGAAGGGAAGATCAGGACTGCGGAAGTCATGCAACTACCTTGATACTCCCAGAAATGCTACTCGGCAGAGAAGTCCTCACTCAGCCTCAGATGTACCTGGATCTTCACGCAAGGTGCAGGGAGTAATGTGAGTACTCCGACCGAGTGAGTAATAAACATAAATAAAGATTGAGAATAAGAAGTCCTGAGTAGGCACAAAGTAATTCTATAAATACAGCAACTTACCAAGTAGTATAAAATCAATAAATCAATGAAAGCAATTATGGAAATACTACAACAGATAAATAAATAAATGACGATCAAATATGCAATGCAACACATAAACCGGTACTCTCCAGTACCCGTGCGGCGTGCAGCCCGCTCCTGTTATTTATCGTCGACGGTGCTCACTGGGGGTGTGCAGACTCCGGGAGGAGCCCCTTACGGCCCAAGCGCAATAATAAGCCATCTCGTGGCATCAACTAGGCCCTCGGCCTCATATCAATATCAATATCATACCGCTGCGGCGTGCATCCCGATCCCATGCTCAGTCCAAAATCACATAAGCCCCTCGGGCACAATCATATAGAAATGTTCAACCCAAACTTCATTAAAATACTAATTAAGTTTCAAGTTTAAGAAAAGGTGGCTGAGTTTGCAAAACAGTATTAAATACCAGGACTGAGTTCCATGATATGTAAAAATGGTAAGAAACCAGTAATAACAATCCCTGAAGGATTCAATCGATTGGCACGAAGACCAAATATAGCAATCAGCTCAGTTAAAATGATAATAAGTGAATTTCAATCAAATACGCACTATGTTCATCTATCGGGACGGACCAGGTCACAATCCCCAATGGTGCTCTACCCCACGCTCGCTACCCGGCGTGCAAGTCACCTCAATATAGTACTACGATGTGCAAATACGGGGTTTCAAATCCTTAGAACATCATTTACATCTATTACTCACCTCAAGCCGGCCAAAATCCTAGCTCGCTATGCCCTTGCCTCTCAAATTGACCTCCTCGTGCGTCGAATCTGATCAAAACCACAACGAATACGTCACAATATGCCAATGGAACAATACACAATCGAAAACAATCGAAAAATAGAAAAAACCTCGAAATTAGCAAAACCCGAGCCCCGAGCCCACTTCTCGAAAATCAGAAAATTTAACATCAACGGACTCCTTATCCGCCACGAGTCCATACATATAAAGATTACCAAAATCGGAGTCCAAATGACCCCTCAAATCCCCATTTTAACTCTCTTAAGTTTCAAGCCCTAACCTCCATTCTAACTCCTTAATTCCTTAGTTTTTCAGTCTAAATTCATGTAATAACACCTTAGAATTGTGTTTTAGACTCAGAAATCCTTACCTCAAAGAAGTCCCTTGATTTCTCTCTTCCAACTCGCCCAAATTCTCCAAGTCCGAAGTGAAAATATGAAACCCTT
>NW_017671741.1:161662-180351 GCF_001879085.1 Nicotiana attenuata
CTCATCTCGTACTGAGTCACTGTCATATCCCCCTGTGTCAACCACTCAAACTGCCTACGCAGTTCCTCTTTGCGGGACTGAGGTACATATTTCTCCTGAAAAAGAGCGGAGAACTGCTGCCAAGTCAGGGGTGCTGCACCGACAGGCCTACGCCTCTCAAAGTCCTCCCACCAAGTAAGAGCAGCCCCCGTGAACTGAAAAGTAGTAAATGCCACACCACTCGACTCAAGGATCCCTGCCGTACAGAGCATACGCTGACATCTGTCAAGAAAACCCTGGGCATGTTCGCCCTCAGCACCACTGAATGTCGGAGGCTGGAGCCTACCAAACCTCTCGAGACGACGCTGCTCATCGTCTGGCATAGCTGGAACCACGAAGCCCTGAACTAGTGCAACTTGCTGAGCTGGAGGTGCTTTTGGTGTCTATAGTCCCTGCACCACCCGCTCAGGTGTGCGAGCAGCGGGGGTCTGATTGCCTCCCCCAGCCTGTGAAGTAGCTGCTGCTGCTGTGGTGGCTGAAACTGCCTGAGCCAGGCCAGTGCACACTGATAATATCTGTGCCAAGGTCTCCTGAAGACCCGGAATCACGATAGGCACAGCTGGTGCCTGAACAGGTGCTGCTGGAGTATCCATAGCTGGAGCCTGATCCTGAGCTGGGGCAACTGGTGGATCAGCAGGTGTTGCCCCGGCTGCTGCCCTCTGCCACGACCACGTCCACGGCCTCTGGCGGCCTCAGTAGGTGGCACTGGTGGTCGTCCGCCACGTCCGGTAGCTCGTGTCCTCACCATCTGTAGCCTCTCGAGGATAAGTACAGACGTCTCCGTACCGATCCACGAGACGCTACTAAACCGGCTCATGACTCGCGAGACCAAGTAACCTAGGCTCTGATACCAACTTGTCACGACCCCAACCCCGATCGTGATGGCGCCCAACACACCGCTAGGCAAGCCCGACCAATTTAATAACCTTAACCATTTTTATACAGTTCATGAATTAATTAACACAGATAAATTACTAAGTCATAATATTGAAAAATCTGAAATAGGGTTAAAACATGCGGTCCAAATAACAATACTACTACACAGCCCGAAGAATCCGGTGTCACGAGTCTGAGCCTCTAATACATGAGTATCAACCTACTACATATCGTTCTAAAGAAATTCGGGAATAAAGCAATAAGATAGAAGGGAAGATCAGGACTGCGGACGTCATGCAGCTACCTTGATACTCCCGGAAATGCTACTCGGCAGAGAAGTCCTCACTCAGCCTCAGATGTACCTGGATCTGCTTGCAAGGTGCAGGGAGTAATGTGAGTACTCCGACCCAGTGAGTAATAAACATAAATAAAGACTGAGAATAAGAAATCCTGAGTAGGCATAAAGTAATTCTATAAATACAGCAACTTACCAAGTAGTATAAAATCAGTAAATCAATGAAAACAATTATGGAAATACCACAACAGATAAATAATTAAATGACGATCAAATATGCAATGCAACACATAAACCGGTACTCTCCAATACCCGCTGCGGCGTGCAGCCCGCTCCAGTTATTTATCGTGGACGGCGCTCACTGGGGGTGTGCAGACTACGGGAGGGGCCCCTTACGGCCCAAGCGCAATAATAAGCCATCTCGTGGCATCAACTAGGCCCTCGGCCTCATATCAATATCAATATCATACCGCTGCGGCGTGCAGCCCGATCCCATGCTCAGTCCAAAATCACATAAGCCCCTCGGGCACAATCATATAGAAATGTTCAACCCAAACTTCATTAAAATACTAATTAAGTTTCAAGTTTAAGAAAAGGTGGCTGAGTTTGCAAAACAGTATTAAATACCAGGACTGAGTTCAATGATATGTAAAAATGGTAAGAAACCAGTAATAACAATCCCTGAAGGATTCAATCGATTGGCACGAAGCCCAAATATAGCAATCAGCTCAATTAAAATGATAATAAGTGAATTTCAATCAAATACGCAGTATGTTCATCTACCAAGACGGACCAGGTCACAATCCCCAATGGTGCTCTACCCCACGCTCGCTACCCGGCGTGCAAGTCACCTCAATATAGTACTACGATGTGCAAATACGGGGTTTCAAACCCTCAGAACATCATTTACATCTATTACTCACCTCAAGCCGGCCAAAATCCTAGCTCGCTATGCCCTTGCCTCTCAAATTGACCTCCTCGTGCGTCGAATCTCATCAAAACGACAACGAATACGTCACAATATGCCAATGGAACAATACCCAATCGAAAACAATTGAAAAATAGCAAAAATCTCGAAATTAGCAAAACCCGAGCTCCGGGCCCACTTCTCGAAAATCAGAAAATTTAACATCAACGGACTCCTTATCTCGCCACGAGTCTATACATATAAAGATTACCAAAATCGGAGTCCCAATGACCCCTCAATTCCCCATTTTAACTCTCTTAAGTTTCAAGCCCTAACCTCCATTCTAACTCCTTAATTCCTTAGTTTTTCAGTCTAAATTCATGTAATAACACCTTAGAATTGTGTTTAGACTCAGAAATCCTTACCACAAAGAAGTCCCTTGATTTCTCTCTTCCAACTCGCCCAAATTCTCCAAGTCCGAAGTGAAAATATGAAACCTTTTGAAATTTCGCGAAGGAGAAATTAAATAGCACTGCCCAGTCATTTCCGCATCTGAGGCTCCCTAGCCGCATCTGCGACTCCCGCTTCTGCGCTCAATGCACCGCTTCTGCGGATATTTCCGCTTCTGCGGTTGAATTTCCGCACTTGCGCCTTTCGCTTCTGCGGACAAAACTCCGCGTTTGCGGTTTCCCCTTAATTCTCCAAACTCCGCATCTGCGGTCACTTGGTCGTATCTGCGACTCCGCAGATGCGGTCAGCCACTCCGCACCTACGATACCTGCCGCTTCTGCGGCTCACATCTCGCTTCTACGGTACTGCTTCTGCGGTCCCATTTCCGCAGAAGTGAAAATACCAGAAGCAGCTGCAATTTCTTAAGTTCACAAACCAAAACTTCCCGTTAACCATCCGAAATCACCTGGAGGCCCCCGAGACCTCAACCAAAAGCACCAACACCTCCTATAACATCATTCAAACTTGTTCCAATCATAAAAACACCTTAAACAACACTAAAACCATCATTTCTCATCGAATTCAAGCCTAAGTTCTTTAAAAACTTCCGAAATACGCATTCACTCAAAAACCCAACCAAATCACCTCCGAATGACCTGAAATTTTGCACACACATCCCAAATCGCATAACAAAGCTACAGCAACTCTCGGAATTCCATTCCGACCCTCGGATCAAAATCTCACCTATCAACCGGAATTCGCCAAAATACTAACTTCGCCAATTCAAGCCTAATTCTACATCGGACCTCTAAAATCACTTTCGGTCACTCTCCTAAGTCACAAATCATCCCCCGAAGCTAACCGAATCACCAGAATTCACATCCGAGCCCTCTAACGCATAAGTCAATATCCGGTTGACTTTTCCAAAACAAACCTTCCTTAAAGAGACTAAGTGTCTCATTTCCTTCTAAAACCAATCCGAATCAACTCGTTCACACAAGACTCTTATAATGAAGCATAAAGAAGCAGAAAATGGGGAAATGGGGCGGTAACTCACGTGACGACGGGTCGGGTCGTCATATCCTCCCCAACTTAAAACAAACGCTCGTCCTCGAGCGAGTCAAGAAACATACCTGAAGCCTCAAATAGGTGAGGGTATCTGCTCCGCATCTCTCGCTCAGTCTCCCAGGTAGCCTCCTCCACGGGCTGACCTCTCCACTACAACTTCACCGAGGCGACATCCTTCGACCTCAACTTCCGAACCAGACGATCCAAAATGGCTGCTGGCTCTACATCATAAGTCAAATCACCCTCCAGCTGAACTGTACTGAAATCCAAAACATGGGACGGGTCTCCAACATACTTCCGCAGCATAGAAACATGAAAAACTGGATGCACGCTCGACAAGCTGGGTGGCAAGGCAAGTTCATAAGCCACCTCCCCAATCCTCCTAAGTACCTCAAAAGGCCCAATGAACCGCGGACTCAATTTCCCTTTCTTTCCGAATCTCATAACACCCTTTGCGGGTGAAACCTTCAGCAAGACCTTCTCACCAATCATATAGGATACATCTCGGACCTTCCTGTCCGCATAACTCTTCTGCCTCGACTGCGTTGTACGGAGTCTCTCCTAAATTACCTTCACCTTCTCCAATGCATCCTGAACTGATTCTGTCCCCAACAATCTAGCCTCACCGGGCACGAACCAACCAACTGGAGATCTACACCGTCTCCCATAGAAGGCCTCATACGGTGCCATCTGAATGCTGGACTGATAGTTGTTGTTGTAGGAAAATTCTGCAAGAGGTAGAAACCGATCCCATGACCCTTCGAAGTCAATAACACAGGAGCGTAGCATATCCTCCAATATATGAATGGTGCGCTCGGACTATCCGTCCGTCTGAGGGTGAAAGGCTGTGCTCAACTGTACCTGAGTGCCCAACTCTCGCTGAACCTTCTGCCAAAACTAAGAGGTAAACTGAGTGCCCCAATCTGATATGATGGAAACTGGAACGCCATGCAACCGAACAATCTCCCGAATATAAATCTCTGCCAGCCGCTCTGAAGAATAAGTAGTACAAACCGGAATGAAGTGCGCGGACTTGGTCAACCTGTCTACAATCACCCAAATAGCATCAAATTTTCTTCAAAGTCCGTGGGAGTCCGGTAACAAAATCCATAGTGATCCTCTCCCACTTCCACTCAGGAATAACCATCTGCTGATGCAAGCCACCCGGTCTCTGATGCTCATATTTCACCTGCTGACAATTAAGACACCGAGCTACATACTCCACAATATCTCTCTTCATCCTCCGCCACTAATAGCGCTGCCTAAGATCCTGATACATCTTCGCGGCACCCGGATGAATGGAATACCGCGAGCTATGGGCCTCCTCCAATATCAACTCCCGAAGCCCATCCACATTGGGCGCAAATCCGACCCTGCATCCTTAACACACCATCATCTCCAATGGTCACATCCCCGGCATCGTCATGCTGAACCCTGTCCTTAAGGACAAGCAAATGCGGATCATCATACTGACACTCCCTGATGCGGTCATACAAGGAAGACCGAGAATCCACACAAGCCAACACTCGACTGGGCTCTGAAATATCTAGTCTCACAAATCGATTGGCCAAGGCCTGAACATCAACTGCAAATGGCCTCTCCCCAATTGGAATGTATGCCAAGCTCCCCATACTCACCGCCTTTCGGCTCAAAGCATCGGCCACTACATTGGCCTTCCTCGGGTGATACAGAATGGTGATATCATAATCCTTAAGTAACTCTAGCCACCTCCGTTGCTTCAAATTAAGATCCTTTTGCTTGAACAAATACTGAAGACTGCGATGATCAGTGAATACCTCACAAGATACGCCATACAAGTAATTCCTCCAAATCTTCAATGCATGAACTATGTCAGCTAGCTCCAAATCATGAACGGGGTAGTTCTGTTCATGGGGCTTCAACTGACGAGAAGCATAAGCGATAACTCTACCCTCCTGCATCAATACACAACCGATTCCAACTCTGGAAGCATCGCAATATACCGTATAAGAACCTGAAGCTGACGGCAAATCCAATACTGGAGCTGTGGTCAAAGCTGTCTTGAGCTTCTAAAAGCTCCCCTCACACTCGTCCGACCATACAAATGAAACACCCTTCTGTGTCAACTTGGTCAAGGGCGATGCAATAGAGGAAAAACCCTGAACAAACTGGCGATAATAGCTTGCCAACCCAAGGAAACTACGAATCTCTGTGGCTGAGGACGGTCTAGGACAACTCTGCACCGCCTCTATCTTCTTCGGGTCAACCTGAATACCCTCGCTGGACACCACATGTCCCAAAAAAGCCACTAAACTGAGCCAGAACTCACACTTGGAGAACTTTGCATAAAGCCTCTCCTCCCTCAATTTCTGCAATACGACTCGCAAATGCTGCGCGTGCTCCTCCTGACTACGCGAGTATACCAGAATGAACACTATGACAAATGAATCTAGATAAGGCCGAAATACACTGTTCATTAGATGCATGAACGCTGCTGGGGCATTGGTCAGCCTGAAAGACATGACAAGAAACTCATAGTGACCATATCTAGTCTTGAAAGCGGTCTTACGAATATTTGAATCCCTGATCTTCAACTGGTGATAACCCGAACGGAGATCAATCTTGGAAAACACCCTCGCTCTCTGAAGCTGGTCAAACAAATCATCAATGCAAGGTAGGGGATACTTGTTCTTAATTGTTACCTTGTTCAATTGCCTATAATCGATGCACATTCTCATTGTGCCATCTTTCTTCTTCACAAACAGAACTGGCGCACCCCAAGGTGACACGCTAGGCCGAATGAACCCCTTATCCAGGAGCTCCTGAAGCTGCTCCTTCAATTATTTCAACTCCGCTGGTGCCACACGATATGGTGGAATAGAAATGGGCTGAGTGCCTGGCACCAGGTCAATACCGAAATCAATATCCCTGTCCGGCGGCATGCCCGACAGGTCTGCAGGAAAGACATCAGGAAAATCCCTCACAACTGGAACGGAATCAATGCTAGGAGTCTCAGCTCCCACATCCCTCACAAACTCCAAATAGGAAAGGAAACCCTTCCCAACCATACGCTGGGCCTTCAAGAAGGAAATAACTCTACTAGGAATATAATCAGTCACACCACGCCACTCGATCTGCGGTACACCCGGCATAGCCAAAGTGACTGTCTTAGCATGACAGTCTAGAATATCATGACACGGAGATAACCAATCCATGCCCAAAATAACGTCAAAGTCCACCATGTTCAATAGCAATAAATCAACTCGGGTCTCTAGACCCCCAATAATCACAACACATGACCGGTACACACGGTCCACAACAACAGTATCGCCCACCGGGGTAGACACATGAACAGGTAAAGAAAGAGACTCCCGGGGCGTACCCAAATAACAAGCAAAATATGAAGACACATATGAATAGGTAGAACCGGGATCAAATAATACTGAGGCATCTCTGTGGCAGACTGAAACAATACCTGTAATGACAGCGTCTGAGGCAATGGCATCTGTCCTACCCGGCATAGCATAGAAACGAGCCTGGCCACCGCCTGATCGACCTCCACCTCTGGGACGACCCCTGGCTGCCTGATCTCCACCCCTAGCTGGCTGGGCGGGTGGTGAAGTAACTGGAGCAGAAGTTGAGGGCTGACCCCTCTGATGATGCTGACTGCCACGAAGTCGAGGGCACTGCCTCCTCACGTGACCAAACTCTTCGCACTCATAACAACTGCCCGGTGCTGGAGATGGGGACTGATGGGAACCCCTCACACCGGAGTGACTAGCAGATGCACTCGGTGCAGAAGAACCTTGAGCTGATGGGGCACGAGATGAACTCTGAGCTGGGAGGGCACTGAGTGAAGACTGACCCTGCTGGGGCCCATGATGACCACGGCCTGAAGCTCCCCCACGATACTCTGGACGAGCCGACTAAGCAAGCCTGAAAGAACGATCTCTACCCTGCTGGATTTGGCCCCTCGAAGGAGCACCACTGTAACTGCCCGATCCACGAGGCCTCTTGGCCTCCCTCTCTTCTCGCTCTCTACGACGAACTGACTCGGTCTCACGAGCGATATCCACCACCTCCTCAAACGTAGCACCCAGTACTCTCTCTCTAGTCATCAAAATACGGAGATGGTAGTTACGGCCATCCACAAATCTCCTAATCATCTCACGATCTGACGGAACCATCCAGGTAGCATGACAGTCCAACTATGAAAATCTCATCTCGTACTGAGTCACTGTCATATCCCCCTGTGTCAACCACTCAAACTGCCTACGCAGTTCCTCTTTGCGGGACTGAGGTACATATTTCTCCTGAAAAAGAGCGGAGAACTGCTGCCAAGTCAGGGGTGCTGCACCGACAGGCCTACGCCTCTCAAAGTCCTCCCACCAAGTAAGAGCAGCCCCCGTGAACTGAAAAGTAGTAAATGCCACACCACTCGACTCAAGGATCCCTGCCGTACAGAGCATACGCTGACATCTGTCAAGAAAACCCTGGGCATGTTCGCCCTCAGCACCACTGAATGTCGGAGGCTGGAGCCTACCAAACCTCTCGAGACGACGCTGCTCATCGTCTGGCATAGCTGGAACCACGAAGCCCTGAACTAGTGCAACTTGCTGAGCTGGAGGTGCTTTTGGTGTCTATAGTCCCTGCACCACCCGCTCAGGTGTGCGAGCAGCGGGGGTCTGATTGCCTCCCCCAGCCTGTGAAGTAGCTGCTGCTGCTGTGGTGGCTGAAACTGCCTGAGCCAGGCNCAATTCAATTTAATATCAAAATAGACAGGTAATTCTAACCTAGCATGCTGCACTAGATGTTGATTACCCTAATTTTTTCCTATATATTTTCAATATAGCTAAAAATACCTTTTAAAAAAGCATATATATGCATATATACGCATGTCCAAGTGTCTTATTATTTTTCCATTATTTTTAAAGGTTTAAATTGATTTATTTTCTCCCTTTTATCCATAAAATCCCAATAATTATTTCCAAAATTATTATTTTGATAATTCATCTATTGGATTTTTATATTTATTCCAAAATATGGCTAAGATTTTTTTTTACATATTTTTACAATTTTATTTAGTATTTTTAAAGCTATATTGCATATAATTGCAATATTAGCCATTTCTAAGGTTTAATTGTGTTATATATTCATAAAATTGAGTCTTGTATTTTTATATTGTTAATTATGTATTATAAATCATATTAGTATTTTTAATTTATTTTCAGATAAAACTATTTGCCATGTTTATAAATTAAAAGGGAAAAAATGGCTATTTAACTTATAGCCAAAATTGGCTTTAAAATCTAGCCTAAATTGAAACCCTAATCCCCTTCGATTCTCACCCAATCCATGGACTCCCATGGCTGTTTGAGACATGTACTGATCTCCTGTGTCTTTTGTTTCCGTGATTTCATGGACAGATCTCAAAGAGATCTAGTTCAGTCTTGGCTCAACTTCTATCCATGGCCTTTTTCCGGCCATCCATGGCTGTTCGAGTCAGATCCTTGACTTTTCTGGCTAGATCGGTAACTTTTCAAAGTTCTTCTCATTTTTCTAGGTTCTCTGAAACCCTAGCTTTAAGAGCTTTCTGATTTTTCTTTCAGATCTGTATTAGATCTGTGTATGTCATGAACTTTTTGATGTTCTTCTCCAAGGTTTTTTTCCGATTTCTTTCAAAATGACTCTTCGTCTTCAAAGATTAGGGTTTTCTTCAACTTCTTTTTAAAGGATTCTTCTCCAACTTTCAGTGTTATCTTATGATTTTACTATTTTTGAACGATTTCCTTATGTTTTTCTTCTGCCTGGTTCATCGTGTTAAAACCCTAGGTATTTTAGTTTTATCCAGGTCCTGAAATGTCTTTGTTTGTTTTGTGTGTATACTTGTTTCGGTTAAGTTCTTTGTGTTTAGATCCCCTTCTTTGTTGACTGATTCAAAACTCTTACCATTTTTTTTAACTCGACTATTGTTAAAACCCTAATTTCTTAAAACTTCCCTCATTTGTTACTGTGAGCTTTCGAAGACTACTTTTACTTATTTCAGTATGTTGATCTGACCTCCTCTACATGTTGCTATGTGTTAGACTGTTTCCTTCATTTTAGTTTTATGTGACTGCTTGACTTTGTTGACTACTATGTTTCGAGTATGATCTTTTACTACTGAGCCCTAGCCTACCCCTGTTACTGTTGTATGCTTGTGTTCATCTAGTTGCTTCTTTTGTCAATATGGTTGGCCTTGCATGTCTGATGTTCTTGTTCACTCTTCTCTATTTATATGGCAAAGTGCAAAAGCATGATTCTTTCTTGATTGATCTTGATTTCCTCAAGTTACGACTGATTGCAAATATTTTCTTATAAACCCCTGGTTTCACTCGTTTTGTTTAAATTGATTGATTCCCTTCCTTTGCTGTGATGTTTTACCCCTGCTAAATCCTTTCCCAAAATTAAGTATATTTTGTACTTAGACTCAATTGTATACTCTATATTCTTACTATCCCTTATATGGTCAGAAATCAATCTTCCTCAAATTGATTTTCTTTCCTTAATTATCCCTGTTAGTATCCGTTAAGCAGTAATTCCTTGATTAAAGGGAAGTACTTGTATTAATTTATTCTGATTGTGATTATTTCCATATTTGTGTTAAACTTTTACTTGTTACCTTATTTTCTACTCGTTTTTAAAGCTATAAATACCATAATGCTTTCATTAACACAAAAGGGAACCACTTGAGTTCAGAACACACACTTCACTCAAAACTCTCTCTCTTTTCTCTGTTACTACTTGTGTTGCTGCCTTGTCTAGCCGGTTGAGAGCCAAGACTAGGCTGTGGAAATTTGCTTACTTTTCTTTCTGCATTTACTTCTTTACTGGTATGTTATAATTAATCTTCAAGCATCAAAAACATGTTTTCTTTACTATTGCCTTCACTCTTGGCTGTTTCCTGCTTGTGTTTAATCAAGTTTCATTCCTAAAGCATGTGTAAATCAATGTGTTCCTGTATATATAAATACTATGTCAGTCATTTGATTATATGATTATGCCTTATGAATCCCAAACCCCCATATCCCATATGTGTTTGTATTCTCTGGTTGGTTTGAGGGTATGTCAGCATTAGACATTGGTGTGCATGACCCAAACCTGACCCTCCCTGGGGTCATATGCTTCATATCCCCTCTATGTGTTGTGTTCTCTGGTTGGTTTGAGGGCATGTCAGCATTACACATTGTTGTGCATGACCTAAACCAGACCCTTCCTAAGGTCATATGCTCCCTGCAATGAATTCCCAAACCCCTTACCCCTCTCTGTTCTCTACTCAGTTTTAAATCTCTGTTTCTGCACTTCAATTATACTCTTAGACTTAGGTTCTGCCCCTCTTGTGTGAGCCTTGCCTTGGGACCCAAGAGCTCCCTCTAAACTTGGAAACATAAGGGCTGGCCCTTCCACACTGCACTCATCTCTATCTGGTTATGCAAATTTGGGTGTAAGCACTGTCCCGGGTCCCTTGAGACCCTTAGGGAACTTTGACACACTCAAGTTTGAGAAAGGCTTTGAACAAATGGCATTTGAGGTGGTTTATTCCATAACTCAGAGAGGAAGTCAAGAATCAGGCTTCCTCTGGTTGTAACCCCTTCTTTTACACTTTTCTAATGTAATTTGGTCTGTAATAAGTTGTAATATACATTGGGGTTGGTTAGTGGAAAGGGCTGGGTAATTATGCATGCTTAACTATTAGAAGGGTAGAGAACATGCCTATAGGACCTGTTTTCTGTATGATTAATTCAGCATTTAGATAATATGCCTATAGGACCTTTTTTAGTCTGCATGTTTAACTCTACATTTAGAGAACCTGTCTATAGGACCTGTTTTAAATTCTGCATTTAGATAACATGCCAATAGGATTTGTCTTAAATTCGGCATGTTTATTACCACACTTAGACACCATGTTCTTCGGATCCAATTGGTTATAATCCGGTATCATGTCCAATAGATTAAAATCAGTACTTTTTCATAGAAATCATGCCTATAGGAAATTCAAGCAAGTCGTGCCTGCTTCGTTTCACGTTCAACTAGATATCATGTCTATAGGAATTAAAATTAGCAATAAGAGATATCAATGTCTATAGAATCTGAAACCAGTCTAGTCTAAAATCAGTTCAACTCATATTGTTCTAAACTAATTTTAAAACAACTCTCTCTTCTTATTAATACGGTTTAGAAAGCATGTCTATAGGATCTCAAATATCATATTTTAAATATCATGTTTATAGGATCTCACCCAAACACTTATGCAAGCCTTAGGTGACAACAAATAAAACTGAACCCGCCTTTGTTAATTAGTAACCGCTACAACCAGCAAGCAGGCCTGATTCAGACTTCTTAGTTATGTAATAAACTGGTCTGTCTCAACAATTAAAACTCCCCTTGCCTTAGTACTTTAGATTCAGACCCTAACTGTGTTTAAGTCATGCTATTTATGTGCTTTGCTTGAGGAGGTATACATGAGCCTTTTAGTTGTTTACATGTTTACCCTTTATGTGCAGTCCTATGTGTTTTTGTATGTCGCCTTAGCTTTTTTACCTTTTGAAACCTAAAAGTCAGCCTAATATCCCTCCCCTTTAGGAATAGTAGTCCTAAGTTCCTCCAGGACTGATAGGAATGGGACGGGTAATAGCATGCAATAGTGGTCGAGACCAATCTGCGCTTTAATACCTCGACGGGGTTGGAAGGGTAGATATGGATATGATTACCGGTGCGCTAAATCACGTGTAGCCCCTCTTTTGAGGAGTGATTACCGGGTATTGTATTGATGTGATCCATATTATAAATAAACCTAGGACCCCTTTTCTTTTTATTTGCCACTTCTTTTCAAAATCCTCCTTTTAATAATTGCTCTTTCGAACTCTTATGTGTTTAAACTTAAATCCCTTACTATTTGAGCCTATGCTTGCCTATTTGCTAAATTGCACAAATTCACAAAAAACTGTCTGGCCGGGAACCACACTAGTGGATCCTGAGGGGTGCCTAACACCTTCCCCTTAGGATAATTTCAAGCCCTTACCCTATCTCTGATTATCAAACAAACTTAGAAGTGAACCTTATAGGTGTCCTAATGCACTTTATATCATTAAGTGGCGACTCTTCAAATGCAAAACCCAGTTCCCAAAAGGAATGAGTTGTCCTATGCCCAAAATTTTATAAACCCGATTTTCCGATGCAAAGAGGGAAAAAGGGGGCGCGACAGCATGACGACTCTGCTGGGGATTTTTAGTCTTTTACCATTTCAAATTGTTCTTGTGAATTTGTACCTCTCCCTATGTGCAATTATCTGTTTAATTCCTTTAAGAATTTAATTTCTTCTCTAAAACAAAACTGACATATCTCCCTTGTTTCTTTCCTTTATTGCTTTAAATTATGAAACTGTTGTATTTATCGCTTTCTTAATGTGCAAATACATGTCAACATGCTTTTAATTATTGTATAATCATGCTCGACATCATACACCACTCGTGCCAAACAAATACCATAGCAACGGTTATAATGAGTGGTTGCGCTATTCCTACATTATTACCCCCTAAATCTGGAAAGGCATATTTGCGGTAAAACCAGTCGATCAACGGTGCAGTCGACGGTTCCGTGCCTTCCCCCTTGAGTTGTCCGCTCAAGGGTACTAGTCTAAAACCCCATAGAAACCTTACTCTGTTCAAACTGTGCATGCATCATGGTCAAACCTAGTCGGGTCAGTTATGTTGTCCACATAATGATCCTTTAAGATAGCCTTGTCCAAAGTCCATTGGTTTCCTAAACCCAAACGGACATCACCTCGTTCTGTGCATTTATTTGGAGAACTAAATGCTTCATGCTAATTGTTGATATTAAATAGCCGAGTCTTGGTGGGGGAAGGGTCTAACCTTATTTGTCTTGCAGAAATATGAGGCACGAAGTCCCTAGATTCGGCATGGTCACCAACATCCACCCAAGACTGCTAAGCTGGTGGAAAGATCTTCACTCTAGTGAATCAAACTCTCGTCAAAAAGTATCTGGGAAACCTACCTTCTCTCCTGGAAATCCAACCCAACAACAAGATCATAGAAGCTTCCACACTGTTTTGGGATTGTGAAAGGGTTGTATTCCGCTTTGGGGACATTGAAATGACACCCCTGCTCGAGGAGATAGTTGGATTGGCCGGTCTAGTCTGGGAAACTCTGGGTCTGCTGATGCCTGAGAACCATAAAGGCAGGGGTTTCCTCAAAATGATGGTTTTAAAGAAGAATCTAGAATTGACATGTCTGAAAGAATCCTACATCCCTTTTGACTATCTGTATGAAAGGTACGGTCACAACAAATCCTACCGTACCTACCCTGACGAGTTTGCTATCACATCCTTGGGGCACATCCATCACAGGGTCTTCGCATTCATGTTTTGTTTCCTGGGGTTGATCGTGTTTCCGATGAAGAAAGCAAGTATCCACACCAGGATGGCTATGGTAACAAAAACCCTACTGGAAGGGATCGGTGGGCAGCCATTCAGCATCGTGCCCATGATCATTGCTGACATGCATCGATCCTTGGAGAAGTGTCAACAAGGAGCGAAACACTTCGAAGGCTGCAATTTATTACTCCAACTCTGGCTCATGGAGCATCTCCAAAGGGGTGAATACCGACAAGAGATTCAGCGAAGGGACTGGGATGACCACATCGCTTTCCATCATCCAACGCGAATGAATTACATACCCAATATGTTCTCTCAACCAGAAGATGCCAAAGGATGGGTAGAGCTATTTGATAATCTAACTGAAGAACAGGTCCAATGGATGTTCGAGTGGTTTCCGACCGAGGAGTTCATCACCCGATCCAGAGATGCACCTTTCCTGATACTGATCGTTCTGAGGGGAACATATCCTTACGTCCCTCTCCGAGTTATTAGACAAGCGGGTAGGAAGCAGGTTATACCTAGGGTCGACAAGATGAGTCATTTCCAGGCTAACTTCCAGAATGATGATAGTCCTTACAAATGCCAAGCTCAACATATGTGGCACTGCAAGATCATAATGGGGAGAGATACCATCGAGCCAGACAGCTATCATACTGATTGCACTCTTTTCTACTCAGGTTGGTTGGAAGACAATCATGATGGTCTGGGCCAGCCAGGGTTTTCTCGAGGTCACAGGATTATAGATGAAAGGGCCGAGGCACAGGTCAAATACAACCAACTGCGCAAAAGAATTCGGGAGTACGAAAACGAGCACCGCGAGATACAAGAGTCTAACCAGAAGCTAATTGAGGAATGGAAGGACATGGCTGTCAGTGCCAACAAGCGACTGGGATACTTGGAGCGAGGCATAGTGGAGTTAGAGAGAAAGTTTCTCAAGAGGGTCGAAGCTGCCAAATGTTGAAGGACCGAAGGCGGACNATACTGCCAGGGCCTACCTATTGCTGGGACTTCGCGAGTTGGAAAGCTGTTCGACGGAGCCAAGGNTGCCGAATCTGGGGGAAGGTCCGTTCTGGGACCAACGTAGATAGGTAGNAAAATCGTTTCAAACCCAAACTTTCAATTTAAAATACTAATTAAGTTTTCAAAGGTTTTAAGAAAAAGGTGGCTGAGTTTTAGCAAAAACAGTATTAAATACCAGGACTGAGTTCAATGATATGTAAAAATGGTAAGAAACCAGTAATAACAATCCCTGAAGGATTCAATCGATTGGCACGAAGCCCAAATATAGCAATCAGCTCAATTAAAATGATAATAAGTGAATTTCAATCAAATACGCAGTATGTTCATCTACCAAGACGGACCAGGTCACAATCCCCAATGGTGCTCTACCCCACGCTCGCTACCCGGCGTGCAAGTCACCTCAATATAGTACTACGATGTGCAAATACGGGGTTTCAAACCCTCAGAACATCATTTACATCTATTACTCACCTCAAGCCGGCCAAAATCCTAGCTCGCTATGCCCTTGCCTCTCAAATCGAGCTCCTCGTGCGTCGAATCTGATCAAAACCACAACGAATACGTCACAATATGCCAATGGAACAATACCCAATCGAAAACAATAAAAAAATAGCAAAAATCTTGAAATTAGCAAAACCCGAGCCCCGGGCCCACTTCTCAAAAATCAGAAAATTTTACATCAACGGACTCCTTATCTCGCCACGAATCTATACATATAAAGATCACCAAAATCGGAGTCCAAATGACCCCTCAATTCCCCATTTTAACTCTCTTAAGTTTCAAGCCCTAACCTCCATTCTAACTCTTTAATTCCTTGGTTTTTCAGTCTAAATTCATGTAATAACACCTTAGAATTGTGTTTTAGACTCAGAAATCCTTACCTCAAAGAAGTCCCTTGATTTCTCTCTTCCAACTCGCCCAAATTCTCCAAGTCCGATGTGAAAATATGAAACCCTTTGAAATTTCGCGAAGGAGAAATTAAATAGCACTGCCCAGTCATTTCCGCATCTGAGGCTCCCTAGCCGCATCTGCGACTCTCGCTTCTGCGCTCAATGCACCGCTTCTGCAGATATTTCCGCTTCTGCGGTTGAATTTCCGCACTTGCACCTTCCGCTTCTGCGGACAAAACTCCGCGTTTGCGGTTTCCCCTTAATTCTCCAAACTCCGCATCTGCGGTCACTTGGTTGCATCTGCGACTCCGCAGATGCGGTCAGCCACACCGCACCTGCGATACTTGCTGCTTCTGTTGCTCACATCTCGCTTCTGCGGTACCGCTTCTGCGGTCCTATTTTCGCAGAAGTGAAAATCCAGAAGCAGCTGCAATTTCTTAAGTTCACAAACCAAAACTTCCCGTTAACCATCCGAAATCACCCCGAGGCCCCCGGGACCTCAACCAAAAGCACCAACACCTCCTATCATTCAAACTTGTTCCAATCATAAAAGCACCTCAAACAAAACTAAAACCATCATTTCTCATCGAATTCAAGCCTAAGTTCTTTAAAAACTTCCGAAATACGCATTCGCTCAAAAACCCAACCAAATCACCTCCGAATGACCTCAAATTTTGCACACACATCCCAAATCACATAACGAAGCTACAACAACTCTCGGAATTCCATTCCGACCCTCGGATCAAAATCTCACCTATCAACCGGAATTCGCCAAAATGCTAACTTCGCCAATTCAAGCCTAATTCTACACCGGACCTCCAAAATCACTTGCGGTCACACTCCTAAGTCACAAATCATCCCCCGAAGCTAACCGAATCACCGGAATTCACATCCGAGCCCTCTAACGCATAAGTCAACATCCGGATGACTTTTCCAAAACAAACCTTCCTTAAAGAGACTAAGTGTCTCATTTCCTTCTAAAACCAATCCGTATCAACTCGTTCACACAAGACTCTTATAATGAAGCATAAAGAAGCAGAAAATGGGTAAAACGGGGCGGTAACTCACGTGACGACGGGTCGGGTCGTCACACCCCAAAAGTAAATAATTAGTAGATCTCCCGGGTGCTTTCCCGTAGTCCATATCACTGTGCAGGGAGATCTACCGGAATACCACATCCGTAGTCCCAAAAGTAAATAATCAGTGGATCTCCCGGGTGCTGTCCCGTAGTCCATATCACTGTGCAAGGGAGGGGGGATCTACCGGAATACCATATCCGTAGTCCCAAAAAAATAGACAAGGGGGATCTACCGGGAACCACCTGTAGTTCCAATGTAAACACGTAGCAACAACACAAGAATAATCAACTCAATTCAATTTAATATCAAAATAGACAGGTAATTCTAACCTAGCATGCTGCACAGATGTTGATACCCAATTTTTTCCTATATATTTTCAATATGCAAAATACCTTTAAAAAAGCATATATATGCATATATACGCATGTCCAAGTGTCTTATTATTTTTCCATTATTTTTAAAGGTTTAAATTGATTTATTTTCTCCCTTTTATCCATAAAATCCCAATAATTATTTCCAAAATTATTATTTTGATAATTCATCTATTGGATTTTTATATTTATTCCAAAATATGGCTAAGATTTTTTTTTACATATTTTTACAATTTTATTTAGTATTTTTAAAGCTATATTGCATATAATTGCAATATTAGCCATTTCTAAGGTTTAATTGTGTTATATATTCATAAAATTGAGTCTTGTATTTTTATATTGTTAATTATGTATTATAAATCATATTAGTATTTTTAATTTATTTTCAGATAAAACTATTTGCCATGTTTATAAATTAAAAGGGAAAAAATGGCTATTTAACTTATAGCCAAAATTGGCTTTAAAATCTAGCCTAAATTGAAACCCTAATCCCCTTCGATTCTCACCCAATCCATGGACTCCCATGGCTGTTTGAGACATGTACTGATCTCCTGTGTCTTTTGTTTCCGTGATTTCATGGACAGATCTCAAAGAGATCTAGTTCAGTCTTGGCTCAACTTCTATCCATGGCCTTTTTCCGGCCATCCATGGCTGNCCACACCGACTCCACGTGGCGATAGTCGAACATGACACCATTCCAGTACAAAGGTTGTACCCTGGACTATACAGCCGAGGAAAGGAGGAAAGGCAAGGTTAGGTTCGAAGAGACNTGTTGCCGCACAGGGTATGACGAGAACTGGTAGAGTTTATACTCCGGAGCATCTAGCCGAGTCAAGCAAGCAGGCCTCCAACCGGCCACCCATCAATGAGACAGGTCCAGACGATCTTTGGAGAAAGATACAGGCCAAGGAATACTCGGTCATCGACCAATTGAACAAAACGCCGGCGCAAATCTCCATTCTTGCTTTGCTACAAAATTCGGAGGCGCACAAGAACACTTTGTTGAAGGTGCTAAGTGAAGCATACGTACCAAGCAACTTCACTGGCGGAGAAATGGCTAACATGGTAGGACAAGTGTTGGAGAGCCATAAGATCACATTTCATGAGGACAAGCTGTCGCCTGAAGGGTTGGGACACAACAAAGCACTACACATCACCGTGCAATACGAGGACTATTTTATCACCAGAATCCTGATCGATGGAGGATCCAGCCTCAACATTTGTCCACTGGTAACACTCAAGAAGTTTGGTAAAGGACTTCACGAGATAAAAGATAGAGC
>NW_017671741.1:180366-194497 GCF_001879085.1 Nicotiana attenuata
GCCTTCGATGGTTCCCAGAGGTCCACCATTGGTGAGATTGTCTTATGCTATGGGACCAACATGGTTCGATATTGATTTCCAGGTAATAGACGTGCCAGCATCTTACAACCTGTTGTTGGGACGACCATGGATTCATGCTGTCGGGCCGTAGCATTAACACTGCATCAGGCAATAAAATTCGAATGGAACCACCAAGAGGTGATCATTCACGGCGACAGTAGCAACCCTATATACAGTCGCCAGACCATTCCGTCAATCGAAGGAAGAAGGAAGCTAGGCGGAGAGACTTACCACCACATTGAACGGGTAAATGCTGTTGACAAAGATAAATGGTGGGATAGCAAAATTGAGAGTATACTGAATTGGAGTGGGTACGAACCTGGCAAGGGGCTCGGAAAGAACCTCCAAGTAATCGCTAAACCCATAAAACTCAAGAAACACGGCACTACTTTTGGTCTGGGATATGAGTACACCTGGGAAGAATTCAACAACTGGTCGCCACCATGGCGCGGTCCTTACTATCCACTGGAGCAGCCAATACCGCGTTTGGAGAAGACTTTCCAACAAGCCGACGTTGTTTATGGGTCAGACGAAGAAGAAGCACTGGCAGCAGTGAAGAACTTTTTCCTAGAAGACAATGGCATGGACTACTGTGTTATTCTCGGGGAGGAGGGGGAGGAAAGCCCTTCCATATAGGCCGTGAGCAAAGGAGCATGCCTCGATAACTAGACCATCAGGACAACCAGAGCCGGACGAGCCTCGGGGTAGCAAGGCTAAAACAAGCATCATGCACTGTTTTTATTTACTAAATGATTTTCTTTTCGCATTTTAATTCCCGCAACAAGATCTTCAATGTTCAAAACAGTAATGAAATTTATCAAAGCATTTCGACTTTTCTTATGAATCAACACTCACTATTATTTTTCTCTCAATACTTTACTTATACAGCATTACTATTACTTATTTTGATGAACCAATGACTGTGACATGCCATGAGACAACGCAACAAACGGACATTGATTCAGAGGAAGATGACATACCAGATGAGATTGTCAAAGAAGTTGAAAACTTTGAGAACAAACTTAATTCCATCCTGGACGAGACCAAAATTGTTAACCTGGGAGATGCAGAAAACGTCAAGAAAACACGAATCAACGTTCACTTATCACTATCAGAAAAGAAGGAATACACGGAATTTCTAAGGGAATATAAGGACATATTCGCCTGGTCAAATGATGACATGACTGGTCTAAGTACGTCTATTGTGGCTCACAAGCTGCCAAACGATCCAGCATGCCCGCCGGTAAAGCAAAAGCTCAGAAAATTCAAGACTGATATGAATTTGAAAATCAAGGAAGAAGCAAGTCAAAGCTATGGTTCTCAGGGTAGTAGAATACCCGACATGGTTAGCCAACATCGTGCCAGTGCCAAAGAAGGATGGGAAGGTTAGAGTCTGTGTCGACTACCGGGATCTCAACCGGGCCAGTCC
This sequence comes from Nicotiana attenuata, assembly GCF_001879085.1. NCBI lineage: Eukaryota > Viridiplantae > Streptophyta > Magnoliopsida > Solanales > Solanaceae > Nicotiana > Nicotiana attenuata. The sequence continues at coordinate 181,856 of NW_017671741.1, forward strand.
GAAAGATGACTTCCCTTTGCCGAACATACACATCCTGATTAGCAATTGCGCCAAGCATGAGTTGCAATCATTTGTAGATTGTTTCGCGGGTTATCACCAGATCTGGATGGATGAAGAAGATGCTAAGAAAACGGCTTTCATTACACCATGGGGAATGTACTGTTACAAGATAATGTCATTCGGCCTGAAGAATGCAGGGGCCACCTACGTGAGGGCCATGACTACCATTTTCCATGATATGATACACAAGGAGATTGAGGTATATGTAGACGATGTCATCGTCAAGTCCATGAAGGCCACTAATCACATGGAAGATTTGAGGAAGTTCTTCAATAGATTGCGAAGGTACAACCTGAAACTGAACCCCGCGAAGTGTGCATTTGGGGTTCCTACTGGGAAATTACTTGGGTTCATTGTGAGTCGCCGAGGAATAGAACTGGATCCATCAAAAGTCAAAGCTATTCAAGAATTGCCACCGACAAGGAACAAGAAGGACGTGATGAGTTTCTTGGGAAGGCTCAATTACATCAGCCGATTCATAACACAGTCTATGATTATTTGTGAGCCAATCTTTAAGATGTTGAAGAAGGACGCCGCCACCAAATGGACCGATGAATGCCAAAAGTCCTTCGACAGAATCAAGGAGTACTTGTCAACACCACCAGTCTTGGTCCCGCCTGAGCCAGGTAGACCCCTATTACTCTACCTCGCAGTATTGGATGGAGCTTTCGGTTGCATTATGGGGCAGCATGATGAAACGGAGAGGAAGGAGCAGGCCATCTATTATCTCAGTAAGAAGTTCACCCCGTACGAGGCCCGGTATTCTCTGTTAAAGCGCACCTGTTGTGCTTTGACTTGGGTAGCTCAGAAGCTGAGGCATTACTTTTGCGCCTATACTACATATCTCATATCAAGGATGGACCCTTTGAAATTGAACTATGCCTGACCTGATTCCCGTTTAAGAGGGGATACGTAGGCAGCCCTATGGGTTCGGTCACAATTCAATAAAATTTTCATTTCCCCCGCAATTGGAAACTGGGGTAGAATTTTGAGGAAGACCCTCAAAATTCCGAAGTAATTTCAGTCGATCGTCGCAAGCAACAGCCAGAAGCATCAACCCATTAAACTGGGGCAGAATTTTGAGGAGGACCCTCAAAATTTCGTAGCAAAGGAGGTTGATATGTCCCGAACCACGCCACAGTCATCGGTTCATCTAAAAATTATTATTATCATGTCATATTTTTTACAAAATCATGCATATTACTGAAATTGCATTGTTTAGCAACACTACCCCAATGATACATACAGTATCACCAGATTAGAGCCGAGCAGGTCAAGCAAAGCCAGCGGGGACACAAACTAACCTCCCCCTTTACAAAACTCACGATTTTTCTTTGAATGCAGGCACATGGATTGCGAAATCATCAAACACGTTATACACCCATGGGACGAACGTTATTCAGGAATACAACTCTCAGAACCGTTGCACTTACCAACATTTGCTACCCGCACACACCGGTGATATTCCGTATGTCACAATGTCCCCAGCAATCACAATGTCGCAATCTGCTATCAGCTAAGAAAACTCTACTACCATTAGCCATTTTATTTCTTGCATAAGGCTAGTATTCTGCCTTCCGAGACTAAACGCTGTCTCCATCCGCATTCTTTGCATTGCATAAGGCTACTATTCTACCTTCCGAGACTAAACATTGTCTCCATCCGCATTGCATAAGGCTACTATTCTGCCTTCCGAGACTAAACATTGTCTCCATCTCCATCTGCATTTTGCATTGCATAAGGCTACTATTCTGCCTTCTGAGACTAAACGCTGTCTCCATCTGCATTTTGCATTGCATAAGGCTACCATCCCGCCTTCCGAGGTTAAGCTCTACCCTCATACTGTATCTGACAAGGCTAGAAAAGCTCGCCTACATACTGTACTCCGCTAGTCTGTACTAGATTACGTANATACTATATCTGCATGGCCGAAAGATTGCCTCATACTGCATCTGCATGGTTGAAAGATTGCCTCATACTATATCTGCATGGCTGAAAGATCGCCTCATATTGCATCTGCATGGCTGAAAGATCGCCTCATACTATATCTGCATGGCTGAAAGATCGGCTCATACTATATCTGCATGGCTGAAAGATCGCCTCATACTGCATCTGCATGGCTAAAAGATCGCCTCATACTGCATCTCATGGGCTGAAAGATCGCCAAATTATCCGAAGGCGTCATCGTTCGTAGGCACCATTTTCATAGCCCGAGAACACCATGTCATGGCCAGAGGACCCCTTTTAATCTTTTGCATATCATTATTCAAAGGCATCATGGTTCGGAGGCACCATCCTCATAGCCCGAGAACATCATTTCATGGCCTGCGAATCCTTTATCATACGTTTCATGGCCCAGGACATCATGGTCTGAGGACGCCATTCGTAGCCGTCCAAAGACAGCATTCATGGTCCAACGGGAGTTCGCATTATGTTCAAATTTGTGCACAATATATGCTTGTATTGTTTATTTGCAGGTAAACTGGCGAGCAACGGCCATCTCGGCAGGAGCGATCCCGCTCCAGTGCCCGCAGCCATATCAAACCTAACTACTCCCGTAAACCATCCGCTTACCAGCCCTAGATGTTGCGTCCGTTCTTGAAATTGCATCATCGGTATATTCCACCGTTGAATCCTGAACTACATATGGCCTGACTCCTGTAAAACCAGGGATATGTAGGCAGCTTGGAAGCCGGGGTGCGGCCTAAATCTTCCAAAATCGTTTCGCTCGGTCAAAATTGGCCATCGTTTCTTTACCCGAAAACTCTTTCATCCTTCCCGGGTAAAGAGGGCCGGCTGTTGATACCCAATTTTTCCCTATATATTTTAAATATGCAAAATACCTTCAAAATAGCATATATATGCATATATACCCATGTCCCAAGTGTCTTATTATTTTTCCATAATTTTTAAAGGTTTAAATTGATTTATTTTCTCCCTTTTTATCCATAAAATCCCAATAATTATTTCCAAAATTATTATTTTGATAATTCATCTATTGGATTTTTATATTTATTCCAAATATGGCTAAGATTTTTTTACATATTTTACTAATTTATTTAGTATTTTTAAAGCTAAATTGCATATAATTGCAATATTAGCCATTTCTAAGGTTTAATTATGTTNAAACCCAGACAATTCACACCGGGGCAGCTGGTATTAAAGAAAATTTTTCCACATCAAGATGAAGCCAAGGGGAAGTTCTCTCCCAATTGGCAGGGTCCATACATGGTCCACCGGGTTCTGACAGGAGGAGCCCTCATACTTGCAGAAATGGACGGAGAAGTCTGGCCAAAGCCGATCAATTCAGATGCAGTCAAGCGTTACTATGTGTGATCTTTATGTTTTCCCTATATGATATTATTGAACTACGCCTGACCTGATTCCCGTTTAAGAGGGGATACGTAGGCAGCCCTATGGGTTTGGTCACAATTCAATAAAATTTCATTTCCCCCCGCAATTGGAAACTGGGGCGGAATTTCGAGGAGGACCCTCAAAATTCCGAAGTAATTTCAGCCAATCGCCGCACGAGCAGCAGCCAGAAGCATCAACCCATTAAACTGGGGCAGAATTTTGAGGAGGACCCTCAAAATTCCGTAGCAAAGGAGGTTGCAATGTCCCGAACCACGTCATAGTCATCGGTTCATCTAAAAATTATTATTATCATGTCATATTTTTTACAAAATCATGCATATTACTGAAATTGCGTTGTTTTGCAGCGCTACCCCAATGATACATACAGTATCACCAGATCAGAGCCGAGCAGGTCAAGCAAAGCCAACGGGGACACGAACTAACCTCCCAATTTACAAAACTCACGATTTTTCTTTGGATGCAGGCACTTGGATTGCGAAATCATCAAACATATTATACACCCATGGGACGAACATTATTCAGGAACACAACTCTCAGAACCATTGCACTTACCAACATTTGCTATCCGCACACACCAGTGATATTCCGTATGTCATATTGTCCCCAGTAATCACAATGTCGCAATCTGCTATCAGCAAAGAAAACTCTACTACCATTGGCCATCTTATTTCTTGCATAAGGCTACTATTCTGCCTTCCGAGACTAAACGTTGTCTCCATCTGCATTTTGCATTGCATAAGGCTACTATTCTGACTTTCGAGACTAAACTCTATCTCCATCTGCATTTTGCATTGCATAAGGCTACCATCCCGCCTTCCGAAGTTAAGCTCTACCCTCATACTGCATCCGCATGGCTGAAAGATCGCCTCATACTATATCTGCATGGCTGAAAGATCGCCTCATACTATATCTGCATGGGCTGAAAGTTCGCTTCATACTGCATCCGCATGGCTGAAAGATCACCTCATACTATATTTGCATGGCTGAAAGATCGTCTCATACTGCATCTGCATGGCTGAAAGATCGCCTCATACTATATCTGCATGGCTGAAAGATCGCCTCATACTGCATCTGCATGGTGAAAGATCGCCTCATACTATATCTACATGGCTGAAAGATCGCCTCATACTGCATCTCATAGGCTGAAAGATCGCCTCATATTGCATCTCTTGGGCTGAAAGATCGCCACATACTGCATCTCATGGGCTGAAAGATTGCCAAATTATCCAAAGGCGTCATCGTTCGGAGGCACCATTTTCATAGCCCGAGAACACCATGTCATGGCCTGAGGACCCCTTTTAATCTTTTGCATATCATTATTCAAAGGCATCATGGTTCGGAGGCACCATCCTCATAGCCCGAGAACATCATTTCATGGCCTGCAAATCCTTTATCATACATTTCATGGCCCAGGACATCATGGTCTGAGGACGCCATTCGTAACCGTCCAAAGACAGCATTCATGGTCCAACAGGAATTTGCATCATATTTAAATTTGCACACAATATATGCTTGTATTGTTTATTTTCAGGTAAACTGGCGAGCAACCATCCCGGCAGGAGCGATCCCGCTCCAGTGCCTGCAGCCATATCAAACCTAACCACTCCCGTAAACTGTCCGTTCACCAGCCCTAGATGTTGCGTCCGTTCTTGAAATCGCATCATCGGTATATTCCGCCGGTGAATCCTGAACTACATACGGCCTGATTCCTGTAAAACCAGGGATATGTAGGCAGCTCAAAAGCCGGGGTGCGGCCTAAATCTTCCAAAATTGTTTTGCTCGGTCAAAATTGGCCATCGTTTCTTTACCCGAAAACTCTTTCATCCTTCCCGGGTAAAGAGGGGCAGCTGTTGATACCCAATTTTTCCCTATATATTTTTAATATGCAAAATACCTTTAAAATAGCATATATGTGCATATATACACATGTCCAAGTGTCTTATTATTTTTCCATAATTTTTAAAGGTTTAAATTGATTTATTTTCTCCCTTTTATCCATAAAACCCCAATAATTATTTCCAAAATTATTATTTTGATAATTCATCTATTGGATTTTTATATTTATTCCAAAATATGGCTAATATTTTTTTTACATATTTTTAAAATTTTATTTAGTATTTTTAAAGCTAAATTGCATATAATTGCAATATTAGCCATTTCTAAGGTTTAATTGTGTTATATATTCATAAAATTGAGTCTTGTATTTTTATATTGTTAATTATGTATTACAAATCATATTAGTATTTTGAATTTATTTTCACAAAAAACTATTTGCTATTTTTATAAATTAAAAAGGGAAAAAATGGCTATTTAACTTATAGCCAAAATTGGCTTTAAAATCTAGCCTAAATTGAAACACTAATCCCCTTCAATTCTCACCCAATCCATGGACTCCCATGGCTGTTTGAGACATGTACTGATCTCCTGTGTCTCCTGTTTGTTTGTTTCCGTGATTTCATGGACAGATCTCAAAGAGATCTAGTCCAGTCTTGGCTCAACTTCTATCCATGGCCTCTTTCCGGCCATCCATGGTTGTTCGAGTCAGATCCTTGACTTTTCTGGCTAGATCGGTAACTTTTAAAAGTTCTTCTCATTTTTTTGGGTTCTCTGAAACCCTAGCTTTAAGAGCTTTCCGATTTTTCTTTCAGATCTGTATTAGATCTGTGTATGTCATGAACTTTTTGATGTTCTTCTCCAAGGTTTTTTTCCGATTTCTTTCAAAATGACTCTTCGTCTTCAAAGAATAGGGTTTTCTTAAACTTCTTTTAAAAGGCTTCTTCTCCAACTTTCAGTGTTATCTTATGATTTTACTATGTTTGAACGATTTGCTTATGTTTTTCTTCTGCCTGGTTCATCGTGTTAAAACCCTAGCTATTTAGTTTTATCCGGGTCCTGAAATGTCTTTGTTTGTTTTGTATGTATACTTGTTTCGATTAAGTTCTTTGTGTTTAGATCCCCTTCTTTATTGACTGATTCAAAGCTCTTACCATTTTTTTTAACTCGACTATTGATAAAACCCTAATTTCTTAAAACTTCCCTCATTTATTACTGTGAGCTTTCGAAGACTACCTTTACTTATTTCAGTATGTTGGTTTGACCTACCCTACATGTTGCTATGTGTTAGACTGTTTCCTTCATTTTAGTTCTATGTGACTGCTTGACTTTGTTGACTACTATGCTTCGAGTAGGTACTTTTACTACTGAGCCCTAGCCTACCCCTGTTACTGCTATATGTTTGTGTTCATGTAGTTGCTTCTTTTGTCAATATGGTTGGCCTTGCATGTCTGATGTTCTTATTCATTCTTCTCTATTTATATGGCAAAGTGCAAAAGCGTGATTCTTTCTTGATTGGTCTTGATTTCCTCAAGTTACGACTGATTGCAAATATTTTCTTATAAACCCCTGGTTTCACTCGTTTTGTTAAATTGATTGATTCCATTCCATTGCTGTGATGTTTTACCCCTACTGAATCCTTTCCCAAAATTGAGTATATTTTGTACTTAGACTCAATTGTATACTCTATATTCTTACTATCCCTTATATGGTCAGAAATCAATCTTCCTCAAATTGATTTTCTTTCCTTAATTATCCCTGTTAGTATCCGTTAAGCAGTAATTCATTGATTAAATTCTGATTGTGATTATTTCCATATTTGTGTTAAAATTTTACTTGTTACCTTATTTTACTCGTTTTTAAAGCTATAAATACCATAATGCTTTCATTAACACAAAAGGGAACCACTTGAGTTCAGAACACACACTTCACTCAATATTCTCTCTCTCTTTTCTCTGTTACTACTTGTGTTGTTGCCTTGTCTAGCCGACTGAGAGCCAAGGCTAGGCTGTGGAAATTTGCTTACTTTTCTTTTTGCATTTACTTCTTTACTGGTATGTTCTAATTAATCTTCAAGCATCAAAAACAACATGTTTTCTTTACTATTGCCTTCACTCTTGCCTGTTTCCTGCTTGTGTTTAATCAAGTTTCATTCCTAAACCATGATGTAAATCAATGTGTTCCTTTATGTATAAATACTATGTCAGTCATTTGATCATATGATTATGCCTTATGAATCCCAAACCCCCATATCCCATATGTGTTTGTGTTCTCTGGTTGGTTAGACATTGTTGTGCATGACCAAACCTGACCCTCCCTGGGGTCATATGCTTCATATCCCCTCTATGTGTTGTGTACATTGCTGTGCATGACCCAATCCTGACCCCTTCCTAAGGTCATATGCTCCCTGCACTGAATTCCCAAACCCCTTACCCCTCTCTATTCTCCACTCAGTTTTAAATCTCTGTTTCTGCCCTTCAATTATACTCTTAGACTTAGGTTCTTTCCCTCTTGTGTGATCCTTGCCTTGGGACCCACGAGCTCCCTCTGAACTTGGACACATAAGGGTTGGCCCTTCCACACTGCACTCATCTCTATCTGGTTATGCAAACTTGGGTGTAAGCACTGCCTGGGGTCCCTTGAGACCCTTAGGGAACTTTGACACACTCAAGTCTGAGAAAGGCTTTGAACAAATGGCATTTGAGGTGGCTTATTCCATAACTCAGAGAGGAAGTCAAGAATCAGGCTTCCTCTGGTTGTAACCCCTTCTTTTGCACTTTTCTGATGTAATTTGGTCTGTAATAAGTTGTAATAAACATTGGGGTTGGTTAGTGGAAAGGGATGGGTAATTATGCATGCTTAACTATTAGAAGGGCAAAGAACATGCCTATAGGACCTATTTTCTGTATGATTAATTCAGCATTTAGATAATATGCATATAGGACCTTTTTTAGTCTGCATGTTTAACTCTGCATTTAGAGAACCTGTCTATAGGACCTGTTTTAAATTCTACATTTAGATAACATGCCTATAGGATTTGTCTTAAATTCTGCATGTTTATTACCACACTTAGACACCATGTTCTTAGGATCCAATTGGTTATAATCCGGCATCATGTCCAATAGATTAAAATCAGTACCTTTTCATAGAAATCATGCCTATAGGAAATTCAAGCAAGTCCTGCCTGCTTCGTTTCACGTTCAACTAGATATCATGTCTATAGGAATTAAAATTAGCAATAATAGATATCAATGTCTATAGAATCTGAAACCAGTCTAGTCTAAAATCAGTTCAACTCATACTGTTCTAAACTAATTTTAAAACAACTCTCTCTCTTCTTATTAATACGGTTTAGAAAGCATGTCTATAGGATCTCAAATCGTTTATTTTAGATATCATGTTTATAGGATCTCACCCAAACACTTAGGCAAGCCTTAGGTGACAAAAAAAATAAAACCGAACCCGCCTTTGTTAATTAGTAACCGCTACAACCAGCAGGCAGGCCTGATTCAGACTTCTTATCTGAGTTATGTAATAAACTGGTCTGTCTCAACAATTAAAACTCCCCTTGCCTTAGTACTTTAGATTCAGACCCTGACTGTGTTTAAGTCATGCTATTTATGTGCTTTGCTTGAGGAGGTATACATGAGCCTTTTAGTTGTTTACATATTTCCCCTTTATGTGCAGTCCTATGTGTTTTTGTATGTCGCCTTAGCTTTTTAACCTTTTGAAACCTAGAAGTCAGCCTAATATCCCTCCCCTTTAGGAATAGTAGTCCTAAGTTCCTCCGAGACTGATAGAAATGGGACGGGTAATAGCATGCAATAGTGGTCGAGACCAATCCGCGCTTTAATACCTCGACGGGGTGGGAAGGGTAGATATGGATATGATGACCGGTGCGCTAATACCACGTGTAGCCCCTCTTTTGAGGAGTGATTACCGGGTATTGCATTGATTTGATCCATATTATAAATAAACCTAGGACCCTTTTTCTTTTCATTTTCCACTTCTTTTCAAAATCCGCCTTTTAATAATTGCTCTTTCGAACTCTTATGTGTTTAAACTTAAATCCCCTACTATTTGAGCCTATACTTGTCCATTTGCTAAATTGCAGAAATTCACAAAAAACTGTCTGGCCGGGAACCACACTAGTGGATCCTGAGGGGTGCCTAACACCTTCCCCTTAGGATAATTTCAAGCCCTTACCTTATCTTTGGTTATCAAACAAACTTAGAAGTGAACCTTATAGGTGTCCTAATGCACCTTAAATCATTAGGTGGCGACTCTTCAAATGCAAAATCCAGTTCCCAAAAGGAATGAGTTGTCTTATGCCCAAAATGTCATAAACCCGATTTTCCGATGCAAAGAGGGAAAAAGGGGGCGCGACAACAGAGTTCAGATAAGGCAGTTTAAGCAAGTAGACAATTTAATCATTTAGGCATGCTTTCCTAGGCTAACAGTATGCTCAAATTTCAAGTAGCGTAAACAGTGAAGTAAAATACGAAATATAGATACTTAAATGGAAAATAGGATTTTCAACAATCACCACAAGTACGCGCTCGTCACCTCACGTACAAGGCATTTCAGATATCACAGTACCAAATCCTAAGGGGAGTTCCCCCACACAAGGTTAGACAAGCCACTTACCTTGAACCAGCTCAATCAATTCTATACCACGTTCTTGCCACGAGTATCCGTCTCCAAATGGCCCACATCTATTCAAAGTAATTGCATAATGTAAATAGCATTTTAAGTAACTAATTCAACTAATTAATTCTAAGCTAGTACGCAAAATTAGGAAAAATGACCAAAACGTCCCCGGGCCCACGTCTCAGAATCGGGTAAAATTTACATCAATGGAATCCTTATCCTCCCACGAGTTCATGCATATCAAATTTACCGAAATCCAACCACAAATGGCCCCTCAAACCCCTAATTTTTGGTCTCCAATTACAAGCCCTAGTTCTTCAATCTCAACCACTAATTTTCCATCAATTACCAGCCTAATCCGTGAAATAACACCATAGGAATCGAGTTTTATGTTCAAAAATCTTACCTCAATGAAGTTCCCTTGAATTCTCTCTTCAAAATCTCCCAAAAAGCTCCAAAGCCGTTTTAAAAATGGTGAAATAACCAAAGTTTCGCGAAGGAAACCATTTATATTTTCTGACCCAGGCTTTCCGCACCTGCGATACCGCATCTCCGGCCCAAGCACCGCATCTGCGGTTTTTACTTATAACCAAAATTCCGCACTTGCGCCTCACCTTCCGCACCTGTGACCAATCATCCGCACCTGTGCTTCAGCCCTTCACGCCAACTTCCGTATCTGCGTCTAGCCTTCCGCTTCTGCGGGCCCGCACATGCGGTCCCCTAGCTGCAGGTGCGGTTATGACAGCAACAGAACTCCTTCAGCTGCCAAACTCAACTCAAAATCACCCGTTAACCGCCCAAAATCACCCCAAGGCCCCCGGGACCCCAACCAAAGGCACGAACAAGTCATATACCACCTTCCAAACTTGTACAAATCCTCAAAACACCTAAAACAACATCGAATTAACCATGGATTCAAGCCTAAGAACTCTAAAAACTTTCGAATTCCGCTTTTGATCAAAAAGTCTATCAAACCTTGCCCGATTCACCTGAAATTTTGCACACACGACCGAAATGACACAACGGACCTATTCCAACTTCCGAAATTCCATTCTGACCTCGATATCAAAGTCTCACTATCGAACCGGAAACTTCAAAAATTTAATTTTCGGCATTTCAAGCCTAATTAAGTTACGGACCCCCCAAAACACAATCCGAACATGCCCCTAAGCCTAAAATCACCCAAAGGAGCTAACGGAACCGACGAAATTCCATTCCGAGGCCGTCATCACACTGCTCTGACTACGGTCCAAATTCTAAAACTCCAACTCTCATTTAGGGACTAAGTGTTCCAAAACTCTCCAAAACCCCAAATAAATCCTCCCGGCAACTCACAATAGCAGAAACAAACACGGGGAAAGCAGTTAATAGGGGATCGGGATGTTAATTCTTAAAACGACTGGCCGGGTCATTACATTGATAGTCACCCAAAAGAATACAACACGTGAAGGTAACACAATGCGATGTGGCAAACTAACAAATAAAAAGGTGACACGTAATTATTTTATTTTAGGTCTTTTTTCTGTTTTGCTCTTCCGGCTCTCTCTTTCTTCTTCACTTTTCCCACAACTTTCTTCAATTTTCTCCATTAACAGTTTTAGTTTGTCGAAGTTACACTCGAAACCACCGCAGTACTGCCACCAATCCTTCTTCTTCAAGAAAACAACACCAACACCTCTTTTTTCTTTTCTAATTCACATTTCACACTGCACTTTAACATCAAATGTCATATTTTTTTTGCCCTTCTTAAAAGCCACTCATTTCTCTCACAATACATAACTACTGGCCATAGTTCTCATTTTCAAAATCGGGTGAACTTTTATTCAAATTAAGAATAATCTTTAAAAATTGAGTCAAACGGCTTAAAGCTTGTAAATCCTAGCAAAGGCAAAATCCCTAGACATAAATACTTCCCTTCAAGAACATCTCTCTCTCAGTCCTTCCCCTACTCAAGTACACCTAAAGAAAAATCCTCCATTGGAGGGTGCAGAATACTTCATGATTCTTGAATATCTCAAACTCTTAGACTGCATTAAAATCGATCTCCCAGTTAACAAACAAATGTCAGTAGTACTTTTGAAGCTGAGTTTTGAGTTTCGCGGATTGGATGAGAAACTGGATGTGTTTCTCACGATTAGTACTGAACCAGATAAAGAGAAACCATGGTGGTACAGTTGCGGTGGTGAGGGTGATTTTTCGAGAATATGATTTATTTGGAGAGAGAAAATGGGAAAGAGAATTACTTTGCACTACTTCACGCGCCTAAGAGATGTTAGAAACACACCCTCTTGCCACATCATGAGGTGCTCAATCGGTACACTTAGAGCATACTTCAAATGTCTAATAGGTCGCACTATAAGTTGAAATGACTAGATGAAAAATCGTGACAAATTTATGGGGCTGTCTATGTAATTGACCTTTCTTTTTTTTCTTTCTTGATGTCAACTTAGTATACAAACAGAATCTTAGGAATTGGTTTGTGGATGGTTGCTATTCACCAATATTGACCATTCTAAGGAAAATAATTAAATTTTATCCTATTGTATAAATGGGGATTAATTCAACGTTGAAGGAAATGGACTAGCTGCTCCATTTGACTGAAACTGACTATCAAAACTTGTGCAAATTAAAAGGACCCTAATCCTTCTCCTACTACATAAAATGGTGATTACCCACAAACTCCAACTTAATTTTCAACTTCAACCCCCCCCCCCCCCCCCCCAC
>NW_017671741.1:194517-202506 GCF_001879085.1 Nicotiana attenuata
TTTCTAACTCCTAACCCCCCCCCCCCCCCCACACACACACACACACACTTTTCAACTTGTTATGATATTTCACATAGAAAATGACACATTTAAGAACCCCTGCAAAAATAAAGTATTCAACATTCAAATTCAATGGATATGTGCATAAAACTAATGCTTCAAGAATGAGTGAGAAATGTAGCAAAAAACAAAAGAAAAACAACATACGTAAACCTATTATGACTAATGATTACCAAATTGAAGACATAAACACACGAAATGTTCAATGGATCACCTTGAATTGGTCTAATACATATGGTTTGGGGTTGTTTACCCGGTTAATAGTTTAAAAAATAATAATGCAATGATTAATTACGAAGGAATTGTTATATGGTAATTAATAATTGAAGGATTGTTATGCAGGAATACTTACTATAACGGCAATTTATTTCTTCTTTAAATGCTTTAATCCTCGTATTTTTAATATATATGCATTCTTATTTCACATTCTATCACGCATGAAACATAAAATCTCGCATAACATAGCATGATATTGTACTATTAATTAATGCCGTCAACGTAATGATGCATTAGTTATTTTTTCTTATGTAACTAACCCTAACATTACATTACTTATACGACAAGTATTTGATTTGTGAGCTGACCAAACAATGCACTACTATTCTAGATATACTGAGACTAATTATACTAAAACAATCAACCAAACCATCACCATCTACTTTGCAACTTGAATACCTTTCTCTTTTCTGCAGTTCAGAATATTCCCTTAAGTTGTTCTAGCTAGCTGATAGGCCAGGTGCTTCATCAGTATGTTATACAATAATTGTTTGATGTATGTCAACCTATCAGTAGTTAGATACTTGGGTTAATTTTGACCAGTTATTTTCTCGAGTCTGCCCTATTTATTTTCTTTAGGGTGATCCTGTGATCTAGTTCATTCCACAACTCTTTGGTTTTGGCCTGAGATATATCTAAAAACTGGTGTTAAAAAAGAGACGGATATGGTGTTACGATACTGGATTTATTTGAACCTAATACTTTTACGGCGCAACAACATTTTTAAGTTAGAATTTGACTATCTCTATTCTAAGTAGCACCGGTGTATGGGTCAGAATCCGACCCCACGATAATTAACGAAGCTAATCTCGTCTTAAGCTAATTCATGATTAATTAGTGGCACGACCACTTAGAATTAACGATATTCAACCCTCATCTGATTCGATCAACAAGGCCACGGCCCATCCGCCACCATGAAGGCGAAATCCCAACATGGTCACGGCCACTTACTGTCAGCTCACGAAGCTCACAGCTATAAATACCAAGAGAGGAAACCCTAGAAAAGGGGCTCCTTCTCGGTCACTATCCGGGGGAGAGAGAAAAAACACAATGATACCCATATTGTGAGAGAGAAAAACACCATTGTAAGGCTCTGAACCTCTTCATGGAGAGGCAGGCCAAATCAACATTATCAATAAAGAATCTTAATGTTTCTCCTCCTAACTCTGAGTACTTATTTTCGTTTCCTTCATTTGGTCCAACGGATTATTACGGTTTGCTATGATTTTTTCGTAATTTATTAATATTGTTTTATACTCATAAGGTATGTGATAACTTTTGAGCAAACAATTTGGCACCGTCTGTGGGGATTTCCTAGCAAAATCGCGTAGTTCTTCCCTGGACCAAAAAGGAAGAAACGCCAGAAAAGGAAAACAAAAGCAACCCAGCTCAAACAAGCCAAAGCGCATGTCGGACAAGGGGAACTCGAAGATCTCAAATCAAGATTCAAGTCCTCTCTCTCTCTTTGATCTTGGATAGTGCAAAAAAAAAAAGAAGCCCCTCCTAAGGGAGAATCTCTGTAAGGCATCTACCGCATCCCTGATACGAGCTCCGGCCAGAAACCGGCACGGAGATATCTCGAGCCAAGAGTCTCCTCAAGACAGCCTATCTACTCTGATTGGGAGGACAACGCATAAGCTGCTCAAGGTCTCGAATCAAAACCGAGCTTCGGCACTCAATACCCACAACTAAGACCAGGCTACGCGCCTTCGCCAGTAAGTTCAACTACGGTTGAACCAAGACTCAGGCTATGCGCCTTCGCCATCAAAATTGACAGTTCAACAACAGTTGAACTAGGACTCAGGCTACGCGCCTTCGCCAGTAAGTTCAACAGGTGAACTGGGACTCAGGCTACGCGCCTTCGCCATTAAATCAAGGCTATGCGCCTTCGCCAATAAGTTCAAATACGATTGTACCATGACTCGAGCCATGAGCCTTCGCCATCAAAATCGACTAAGTTCAACAGCTGAACTGGGACTCAGGCTACGCGCCTTCGCCATTAAATCAAGGCTATGCGCCTTCGCCAATAAGTTCAAATACGGTTGAACCATGACTCAGGCCATGAGCCTTCGCCATCAAAATTGACAGTTCAACAACAGTTGAACTGGGACTTAGGCTACGCGCCTTCGCCGTTAAATCAAGGCTATGCGCCTTCGCCAATAAGTTCAAATACGTTTGAACCATGACTCAGGCCATGAGCCTTCGCCATCAAAATTGACAGTTCAACAACAGTTGAACTGGGACTCAGGCTACGCGCCTTCGCCAGTAAGTTCAACTACGGTTGAACCAAGACTCAGGCTATGCGCCTTCGCCATTAAATCAAGGCTATGCGCCTTCGCCAATAAGTTCAAATACGGTTGAACCATGACTCAGGCTACGCGCCTTCGCCATCAAAATCGACCAAGTTCAACAACAGTTGAACTGGGACTCAGTCTACGCGCCTTCGCCATTAAATCAAGGCTATGCGCCTTCGCCAATAAGTTCAAATACGGTTGAACCATGACTCAGGCTGTTTGGCTCAAAAGTTAACAATATACTTTATAAGCTAGAAAACAATCAAAAGTAAGGAAAGGGTAAATCGTAATCAAATATAGTAGACCTAGAGATGTAAAGATGATGTTATTGTTGTAGATCTAGTATTATACAGTGATAATATGAACTCAAGAGAATATGTTCGTTTGAGACAGAGATAGAGAGAGTCAGAAAATGAGAGAGTTGTGTTATGCCAGAGTCCCCTTTTACAATGTGAAGGTCTCCCTTCTATAATAAGAGACCTTCCTCGAAATAATCAAAAAGTTACAAAAATAGGTAACGTTTTCCTAGTGAATACACTGAGTCCTAAACGATGTCGCTTTTGTCCCCACGTCCGAGTCGTACCCATTACGTTAGTCGGCGTACACTCACTGGGTGTACCCATTGGCTTAGAGGCGCTACGGTCAAATTTGACCCTATGCAGTTAGTCCCTCCGCTCGTTGGAGACGCATTCGGTGGGCGTCTTCGATGGGCGAAAATGCAAACCTCGGCTTAGGAGAATTTGACCTCGACCAGGGGCGGTAATTTGAATGAGGTGAAATGTATGACGTTGTTGAGCTACTGACGCGTGGCTTTCTTTTTGGAATGACGTCATCGCCTGTATGCGTCATTATTATATTTGCCCCCCGAGGCGGTTCAGAGGATGATGTGACATTTTGGTTTCCCGCGCACGTTTTGAATCATGACTCTTCGATTTCTGCGCAACTTATCCCTATAAATAGGAGAGAGGTTCGATTCGATTCAACTTTCAAACCTTCTGAAAGCATTTTCTGATTTACTCCTTTGTCTTTCTTTCCTATAACCGTTATTTCGTGAGGGACTCTCCGACTTCTGTCGAAACCACACTTCCTATCGTCAGTGCTTCATTTCTTACGTAGGATAACATGAAAAAAGTGGAAAGAGTAGTAAAAAGGCCAAAGATAATGCCCCGTCTAGGGTTCCGCCATCTTCCGGTGGTGAAGGGGAAAAGGCAGAGAAGGCCCTTGTTCCTCTCAGTGTAGACAACGTCCTTCCGAAGGAGATGCATGTTCGCAGGGATTTTCCAACTAAAAGCCCAGCCCTTCCCTGGGAGCACAGCGTTTTATTACAATCCCACTTAGATGATCTTCGAGAGACGCACCATATTCCGGACCACGTGGAAATGGTTCCGGCCGGGACGGACTATGCCAATGTGCACCGGCCTGGGTACTGCACATTCTATGAGTACCCGTTCTTGATCGGTTACAATCTTCCAATCTGATGGAGGAGCTTTGCCGTTTTTACAATGTGTGTCCGGCTCAGCTCACTCCTTACACCTTGAAAGTGTGCCGTATTATGACCACTTATGCGGCCAGGGCTGAGTGCAGCGTCTCGGTCCACCACCTCTTACAGTTATTCAGCCCTGGTTACCTGGGGGGTACCATGCTGCAGTTAAAAAGTCGTGGCACAAGGGGCTTAGTTGTTAAAGCCGATGACAAGACCAACCGCCGCTTTTGGTGTAAATATTTCTACATCAGGACGGAGCACCTGGTGTCGAATCCCGAAGGGTTCCCGGAAAGATGGAATCCAGAACGTAAGTATTTCTACTTGTAGAATTCAGGACTGCTTGCGCTTTTGACCATACGGCCATTGTGATTTCTTTGCTTTTCCCCCCTTTTTATTCGCAGCGAGGGCTTCTCCACCCCAGTTCATTGAAAATATTAAATCGTGGGTGGAGAGAATGATTCCGTATGCGGAGGAATGCCGCACCTGGGCTGCGTTTCGTGAACAATACGGCCCGCCAGGTAACTCTTTGGCTACGGTTTGGAGGTTTCCTACGTTTTTGTTACCTGACTTATTCGTGTTGGCAGGTCGGGGTGCCCCTAAGAAGAAGAAGAAGAGCGTCGTTACCTCGCCTGGGGCGGGGACTGACTCTGAAGATGAATATATACCCTGTGGCTCGCCCAGTGGTAGCGCTCCGGAGGTTCCTCAACCGCTGCCCGTGGCGGTGTCCACAAGTGAAGCGACTCCTTCAATGCCATCCCCGCGGCCTGTGGAGGAGACTTCTGAGGGCGAGGAGCCGCCGGAAAGGAAAAGACGCCAGTTGATAACTGGCAAGGGGATAGCCACAGAAGACGAGGGGGCGAGCGAGCCCCGTCGGGAGTCAAGGCCAGTTTTTATGGCAGATGCCATCCGTTCTGGGAGGTCGGCTCCCCAAGGGAGGGCGGTTCCCGATGCCAGCCCAACACGCATTCTGGAGAGCGGCTCATTGGCCGCTGTTGGAGAAGCGGGCGACGGTACTGAGAGGGTGGGCCCTGAAGCCGCACATGCGGATGCTGATGCGTTTACGCGGGGTCCGGCCCGTTTGTGGGGATGACGGCAGGTAGATCCAACCGTTGAATTCTGATCCCAGGAGGTATAACCCGTTTGCAACACAGCGAGTAGGCCGCAGCGGATATGACCCTGCTATGTGCGGCCGCTGAGCGTGAAATGCTAAAAGGTGTTAGCGACAGGGAACTATCCTGGAGGGTTGCTGGCGCGGCCTTGCAGGTATTTTTTAATTTTCTTCATGTATCGTAAAGTAAATTTTGGTGCATACTGACTTGCCTTTCCTCTTTTTCCTCTTCTTTAGACTCTCATCTTGGAGGTAGAGAGGGGGCGGCGAGCGCAAAGAAAGGCAGCCACCCATTAGCAAAGTGGTAAAGAAAATATCGTGGTGCCGTGTCAAGCATCAGGCGTTGGCGGACCTACTCAAGCAGGACCCGGAATTTCGGGTTTTCCTGAGGGTTGAGGAGTCGGAGGCCCAGCTGAAGCGAAGGGTGGTTGAGCTGGAGCAAGTTGATGAGCAGCTAATGGCCGCTTTGGCTCGGAACATTGAGCTGGAGACTCTTCTCCAGTCGAAGGAAGAAGAACTGGAGGTCGGCCGTGGGGGTAGCGGCGGAAGCCGCTGATTTGCGAGCCAAGGTCGCTGCCTTGACCGTCGAGCTTAATGCCAAGGCAGCTGAGATCGAGGCCCTTAAGCATTCTGTTGCGTCAAGGTCTTATGAGGATGCGTATGGCGAGGCGCGTGAGATGTGGCGTGTATGCCGAGGCCAAGCTAGTCGTGTTCGAGGAATTCTTGGCTGCGGGTCGAGCTACTGAGGCGGAGGTTCAGGCTCAACGGCGTTATAGCTCAGGTTGCCCGTGAAGCCTGCGGGTATAGTTCCGACTCCCCAGAACGGGCGGGCTATAATTCCGAAGATGTTAACCATCTAGGATCCGGGTCTTGGATCTCTGCGACCTATCAGGCCGAGGACGGCGGTGGACGAGATGGCGGTCTGGCGGGGGACGGTGAACAGAATGGCGAAAGCCCCTTAGGACTTGTATTCATTTTGTTTTGCTGTATTTGGAGATGTAAATGGGTCCTTTTGTACATGTATTTTGGATGATAATGGAAGTTATACTTTTGCCATTATTCTTTTCTTTTTGTACCTTTTATTTTCGGCCTTAATATTGTTGATGGCCTTAGCCGTGGGCGTAACTTCGACCGTCGTCGAGTTACTTGTCGTAGTCGAGCTGGGTCGACTTACTGACGTCGAGAACCTTAGCCATAATATCGTTGATGGCCTTAGCCATGTACGTAACTTCGACTGTCGTCGGGTTACTTGTTGTCGTAGTCGAAGCTGGGTCGACTTATCGGCGTCGGATGCCTTAGCCATAACTATCGTTGATGGCCTTAGCCATGTACGTAACTTCGACTGTCGTCGAGTTACTTGTCGTCATAGTCGAGCTGGGTCGACTTATCAGCGTCGATGGCCTTAGCCATAATATCGTTGATGGCCTTAGCCATGTACATAACTTCGACTGTCGTCGAGTTACTTACCGTCATAGTCGAGCTGGGTCGACTTATCGGCGTCAATGGCCTTAGCCATAATATCGTTGATGGCCTTAGCCATGTACGTAACTTTGGCTGTCGTCGGGTTACTTGTCGTCGTAGTCGAGCTGGATCGACTTATCGGCGTCGATGGCCTTAGCCATAATATCGTTGATGGCCTTAGCCATGTACGTAACTTCAACTGTCGTCGAGTTACTTGCCGTTATAGTCGAGCTGGGTCGACTTATCAGTGTCGATGGCCTTAGCCATAATATCGTTGATGGCCTTAACCATGTACGTAACTTCGACTGTTGTCGGGTTACTTGCCGTCGTAGTCGAGCTGGGTCGACTTATCGGCGTCGATGGCCTTAGCCATGTACGTAACTTCGACTGTCGTCGAGTTACTTGCCGTCGTAGTCGAGCTGGGTCGACTTATCGGCGTCGATGGCCTTAGCCATAATATCGTGATGGCCTTTCCATGTACGAACTTCGATTGTTGTCGAGTACTTGCCGTCATAGTCGAGCTGGGTTCGAACTTATCAGCGTCGATGGGCCTTAGCCATAATATCGTTGATGCCGTAGCCATGATGTACGAACTTCAACGATCGTCGAGTTACTTGCCGTCATTTAGTCGAACTGGTCGACTTATCGCGTCGATGGCCTAGCCATAATATCGTGATTGGCCTTAGCCAATGTACGTAACTTGGGCACTGTCGTCGGATGTTACTTGCTCGTCGTAGTCGGAGCTGTGGTCGACTTTATGCGGCGTCGATGGCCTTAAGCCATAATATCGCTTATGGCCTTGCACATGTACGTTAACTTTGACTGGTCGTCGGGTACTTGTCCGTGTCGTCAGTCGAGCTGGGTCGACTTTCGGGTTCGATGGCCTAGGCCATAATATCGTTGATGGCCTTAGCCATGTTACGTACTTCGACTGTCGGTTCGGGGTAACTTGCCGTCATAGTCGAGCTGGGTGACTTTAGTCTGGCCTGCAAAAATCTGATGCCTTAGCCATATAACTATCGCATCTGATATTTGGTCCTTAAGTCGAGGGGTGCTTATCCGTCGGTGGTAGTCGTATCGATCTGTCGTTCGGTACTTGCCTCTAGTGAGCTGGGTGACTTATCGGCGTCGATAGGCCTTAGCCATAATATCGTTGATTGCCTTAGCCATGTTACTAACTTCGGACTTATCGTCGAGTTGAGCTTTGCCGTCATGTCGAGCTGGTCGACTATCGGCGTCATGGCCTTTAGCCGCTGTACGGTAACTTCGGGGAAAAATTGTCGTCGGGTTTACATCTCTCTCTTTTT
>NW_017671741.1:203791-206743 GCF_001879085.1 Nicotiana attenuata
CCGCTGCGTCTTTCTTCATAGTGGGCCAATAATAGCCGGATCGTATTATGCAGCGCACGAGGGCGCGATTACCTGTGTGGGCGCCGCAATGACCTTCGTGTACCTCTTCGAGCACTGGTCGCGTTTGTTGCGGCCCTAGACACTTGGCTAGGGGTCCGCCAAACGTCCTTTTGTAGAGCTCGTGGTTTATCAGGCAATACCGGGCGGCCTGTACGCGGAGCTTCTTGGCTTCTTTTTTGTCGAGGGGGAGTGTTCCATCCTGCAGATAGGATACAAATTGGTTGCGCCAGTCCCAAGTCAAATTTAAAGAGAGTACCTCAGTGTGATCAATGGCTGAATGGAGGAGGGTGACCACGCTTTCTTTGTTGAAGTTTTTAGTGGCTGCGGCCAATTTTGCTAAGCCGTCTGCCTCAACGTTCTGTGCTCTCGGAACTTGTTCGAAGCGGCACTCGTCGAACTCGGTCATTAACCTGTGGATTTCTGACTGGTATTTTTGCAACCTCTGCTCCTTGATTTGGTAAGTCCCGGTGACCTGGTTCACCACGAGTTGAGAGTCGCAATGGAGAACGAGTCGTCGAGCTCCATACTTGATGGCTAGTTTCAAACCTGGAATAACAACCTCGTACTCGGCTTCGTTGTTAGTCATCTCGGGGTATCGTATGGACTGGCAAATTATTTTGCCCATGGGGACCTCGAGAACGAGTCCCAGTCCCGATCCCGAGGCGTTAGCGGCGCCATCAGTGTAAAGAGTCCATAGGTCGGCGTTGGAGGGGGCACGGCGTGCCTCTAATTCCGCCTCTGGTAGTATCTCTGCGCTGAAGTCGGCTATGAAGTCGGCAAGTACTTGCGACTTGATGGCGTTTCTTGGATGATATGAGATATCGTGCTCACTGAGCTCTATGGCCCATCTGGCGAGTCTGCCTGATAACTCAGGCTTGTGTAGGATACTTCTCAAGGGGAAGGTCGTCACTACTTTTATGGGGTGGCATTGGAAATAGGGTCGGAGCTTCCGTGAAGCTACGACCAATTCCAAAGCTAATTTTTCAAGGTGTGGATACCGTGTTTCGGCGTCCACTAAGGTTTTGCTAATATAGTAAATAGGATATTGTGTACCTTCGTTTTCACTAACTAGGACTGCGCTGACGGCGACCTCGGATACGGCCAAATATACCAGCAGTGGCTCGCCTGGATTTGCTTTGGCTAGCAGTGGCGGCGAAGATAGGTACGCTTTCAATTTCCTTAAGGCCTCGATGCATTCCTCATTCCACTGTAACCCATTGCCCTTTCTCAGCACATTGAAAAACTTATGGCATCTGTCGAAGGACCGTGAGATGAACCTAGACAAGGCGGCTATTCGCCCCGTCAGCTTTTGCACCTGCTTTTTGCTGTTCAGTATCTCGGGTATCGCGTTTATCGCCTTGATCTGATCTGGATTGACTTCGATACCTCGTTGTGATACGAGAAACCCTAAGAATTTTCCTGATGCCACGCCGAAGGCGCATTTCTCGGGGTTCAGTTTCATCTCGTACCTTCTCAATATCTCAAAGGTTTCTTTCAGATGGTCGATGTGGTCCTCTTTTCTTGTCGACTTTACTAACATGTCATCGATATAGACTTCCATAGTCTTACCGAGCTGCTCTTTGAACATTTCGGTGACCAGCCTCTGGTACGTAGCCCCTACATTTTTGAGCCCGAAGGGCATTACCTTGTAGCAGTAAGTCCCTTGGTGGGTGATGAAAGTTGTCTTCTCTTGGTCCTCCTCGGCCATCATGATTTGATTGTAGCCAGAGTAGGTGTCTAGGAAGCTCAGTAGTTCATGTCCTGCAGTGGCGTCGATCAGTTGGTCGATGTGGGGTAGTGGGAATGAATCCTTTGGGCATGCTTTGTTCAGATCAGTGAAATCCACATACATTCTCCACTTCCCGTTTTTCTTTTTGACCATGACGACATTGGCGACCCACTGGGGGTACTTTGATTCTCTGATGGAGCCGTTGGCCAGTAACTCGTCTACTTCCTTACTGACCGCTTCATTGATAGCGGCGTTGAATTTTCTCCTCATCTGTCGCACGGGCGGATGTAGTGGATCGACATTCAGCTTGTGGGTGGCGATGTCTCGCGGGATTCCCGGCATATCTGAATGGGAAAAGGCGAACAAATCCGCATGGTTAGTTAAGAATTCACAATACTTACTTGGGTTGGCGAGACCGTGCTCGATATAGGCTTTCTTCGTAAGATTGGTTTCGTCCAATTGGACTGGGTCGAGATCTTCGACCATTGCTTTACAGGCCTCCACGACGTCGGGGTCTTTGATGGCGTCCGTTGTCGGGTTGACCTTAGTCCCCGACACGGCTAATTGCTATGCTTCCGCGCTCGCCCCCTTTAGCTGTTGGGTGTGGGCGCAGTCTTGGGCTATTTTGTAGCATTCTTGTGCGGTGCGTGGCTTGCCTCGAATACTGAATACTCCCTATGGGGTAGGGAATTTGATCACTTGGTAGAGGCTTGAAGGGACCGCTCGCATGACGTGTATCCACGGGCGTCCTATGATGACGTTGTACGCCGTTTCTTGGTTCATCACGTGGAAAGTTGTTTCCAGCGTGACTCCTCCTGCTAAGACGGGCAGTGCTATTTCTCCGGACGTCCGTTCCACTGCATTGTTAAAACCGGTTAGTGTTATGCAGCGCGGTATTACCCTATCCTCGAGTCCCATTTGTACGAGGACCCTTGGGTGGATAATACAGGCGCCACTTCCGTCATCGATCATGACTCTTTTAACATCCGTATCAGCGATACGTGAAGTGATAACTAAAGCATCATAATGAGGGAAAGACAAACCGTTGGCATCAGACTTATCGAAGGTGATACTATCTTCGAAGTAGTCATGCCGTTCATGGGCGATGGTCCGCTTTAGTCTGTGTGTGGTGGCGAACTTGACGCGATTGATCACTGACTCGT
>NW_017671741.1:207393-235605 GCF_001879085.1 Nicotiana attenuata
CGCTTTCTTCGCGCCTGCATGGGCTGTGACGAACTTATCCGCCATTTCCTCGAATGTTGTTTTTGCCTTAGCCGGTAGCTGAGAGTACCATGTTAAGGCCCCTCCTGTTAACGTCTCGCCAAACTTCTTCAGCAGTACCGACGGTACCTGTTCTTTCGATAGGTCGTTGCCCTTCACAGCGGTGACGTAGTGGATCAGCTGATCCTCGGGATCTGTGGTTCCGTCATATACCCTCAAGTAGGGTGGCATCTTGAAGGTTTTTGGGGTGGAGTGAGGGGCAGCTTCTTCAGTGTATGGTTGTTCAACGAACCTTCCCACGTTGCGTTTTGGTAGCAACTTGGGAGCACCGGGGATCTTGTCGACCCTCTCCTGATGTTCCTTCATCTGACTGCGGAGCGCCTTGTTTTCATTTTCCATTTCTTCCATCTTCTTTAGGATGGCTGTTAGCGTGCTATCGTTGGTCTGTGTCTCGATGGGTTTGTCATTCGCTAGTGCAACTTCCGGTTCACCCACGGCAGCAGTGGTACCTACCGTTGGTGTACACCCGATGTTACTTTGTGGTGACCTCTCAACCAAGCCGCTTAGAGTGCTTGTTAGCCATCTTTCCAGTAGCTCCTTGACCGCTGAGGGTGCTTCCATAGCCGCAGATGTGGAAGCTCCTTTTTCGTGCAAGATCGTCAGACCTTCGGATAGGGAAGGTGAGATCTCTGCACCCGGTGTGATGCTAGGGGTTGCATTCAGGATGCCATCGTCACTGGCCTCGTTGAGAGGGCCAAGGAGATTAGTAGTGACACCCAATATCACTTTCGATCTTGTGTTATTTTCGGCCATTTTCTGTTTTTGGGTGGTGTAGAGAGTGGTAGTTGGTTGATCTCTAGGTGGATACTATGGTTTTGATTCTCGAAATCCCCACAGACGGCGCCAAATTGTTTGGCTCAAAAGTTAACAATATACTTTGTAAGCTAGAAAACAATCAAAAGTAAGGAAAGGGTAAATCGTAATCAAATATAATAAACCTAGAGATGCAAAGACGATATTATTGTTGTAGATCTAGTATTGCAAAGTGATAATATAAACTCAATAAGATATGTTCGTTTGAGGTAGAGATAGAGAGAGAAAGCCAGAAAATGAGAGAGTTGTATTAGATCAGAATCCCCCTCTTTACAATGTGAAGGTCTCCTTTATATAATAAGAGACCTTCCTCGAAAGAATCAAAAAGTTACAAAGACAGGTAACGTCTCCCTAGTGAAGACACTGAGTCCTAAACGATGTCGCTTTTGTCCCCACGTCCGAGTCGTACCCGCTACGTTAGTCGGCGTACACTCACTGGGCGTACCCACTGGCATAGAGATGTTGAGGGTCAAATTTGACCCTATACAGTTGTCGACAAAGCACGAATTGGTATGAGTTGTTCAGTTGTGCGTAAACCAGAAAACTGGAAACGAATGGAGGGGCAAGTACACAAATATAGTAAAGTATAAATTGTTTTATCTTCTCTACAATCCTCCTTTTGCTATTCTTTAACCTAGAAGCCTTATAATCAATCCTCCCTTTTGCTATTCTTGCCTTAGAAGCCAGCCTTACATTCTCTTTCTTTCTAAACGTTGTGGGGGCATTGAGCAGATTTTAAGGTTCCAAACAAAATATATAGTCGCTTTTGAAATTTTTGTTGTGGTTAACGCCTCCCGGGGGCCCTCTTCCCTGTACATAGGTCCGCCTTACAGTCAATCCTCCCCTGGATAATATGTTTTGTCAATATTTCGATCGCTTCGACCTGATCAATGAAAAATAGCCAGCGTTTATCAAGTCAACGAAAAATAGCCACTATTTTGTTGCAACAGGGACCGGTCCAGTATAATATACGAGAGTTCTGGTGCATTTGTGTACGAACTCCAGCATATTATGCTGGACCGGTATACTTTGCTAACTCCTGTAAAATTTGCGGGAGACTGGAACACCAGTGCTCCAAACTCCAGTATATTATACTGGACAATTATACTTGCTGGATCCCGTAAAATTTGCGGGAGTTCCAGCAAAATTATGCTTGAACTCCCGTAAAATTTACGGGAGTTCAAGCATACTTATGCTGGAACTCCCGTAAAATTTGCGGGCGTATTTTTCCGGATTTTGAACAGTGTTTTCGCTCAGATTTAAAGTGGCTAAATTTCGATGACTTTTGAAACTTGGCTATTTTTTAACGACCAGTGGTAAATCTGGCTATTTTTGAATTTCTCCCGATATTCGGTGCACTATTAATGATTTGGACCTAGGTTCCATTGACTCTTCTAAGTTTACACTTTACGGCCTAATCACATATAGTTTATTAATGATTTGATTGAGTTTAAGGACGCGGAAGATGGTTGTGTAACAGATATGAGGGTTTACAATCTTGAAGATGAAAAAATTGAATTTTTAAATCATAGATTGTTACAAAGTCCCTTTTGGTAAAAATAGCACGGTATAGTCAGTTTTCGGACTGGTCATTCAAAAATAGCCAGCGCTTACGAAGTCAACGAAAAATAGCCACTATTTTGCTGCAACAGAGACCGGTCCAGCATAATATACTGGAGTTCGGTGCACCTGTGTATGAACTCCAGCATATTATGCTGGATCGATATACTTTGCTGACTCCAGTATAATATACTGGAGACTGGAGCACCGGTGCTCCAAACTCCAGTATATTACACTGGAAAATTATACTTGCTGGAACTCCAGTATATTATGCTGGAGTTCTAGTGTACTTATGCTGGAACTCCATCATATTATGCTGGAGTTCCAGCATACTTATCCTGGAACTCCAGTATAATATGCTGGAGTTCAAGCATACTTATGCTGGAACTCCAATATAATATACTGGCGTATTTTTCGGGTTTTGAACAGTGTTTTCGCTCAGATTTATCTTTACATGAAAAGTGGCTAAATTTCGATTACTTTTGAAACTGGGCTATTTTTGAACGATCAGTTGTAAATCTGGCTATTTTTAAATTTCTCCCTCCTTTTTCTCTGTCAACTTGGGTCAAACCATTAATCGGGTAAATTTTAAAAATAGCCAGATTTACAACTGGTCGTTCAAAAATAGCTCAATTTCAAAAGTAATCGAAATTTAGCCACTTTTTATATAAAGATAAATCTGATCGAAAACACTGTTCAAAACCCGAAAAATACTCCAGCATAATATGATGGAGTTCCAGCATAAGTACACTAGAACTCCAGCATAATATACTGGAGTTCCAGCAAGTATATTGGTCCAGTATAATATACTGGAGTTTGGAGCACCGGTGCTCCAGTCTCCAGTATATTATACTGGAGCCAGCAAAGTATACCGGTCCAGCATAATATGCTGGAGTTCATACACAAGTGCACCGAACTCCAGTATATTATGCTGGACCGGTCTCTATTGCAGCAAAATAGTGGCTATTTTTCATTGACTTGGTAAACGCTGGCTATTTTTGATTGACTAGTCCGAAAACTGGCTATACCGTGAAATTTGAACCCATTAATCTGATAATTCATGAGGAGTTATATTGTTTCTTTTCAAGTTTGGTTATTTATTATTTTTGCAAATTATTTAAGTGGATTTATTTGTTTTGGTTCATGTTGTAATATGCATGCTGATTGATGATGTATGAATTTTATGGTATTTATTCAGTGTAACTTTTTGTTGCATTATTGAATTTTGTTTTGATTGACTTGGTCGCTTTGATTCTTTATTTAAGAACCAAACTGAAACTTTTTGCGAAGTAGTCCTATTAACAACACGAACCGAAGGCAGAGCTAGCCTATTAAGTTCACTTTCGCTTAAAAATTATATTTATATTAGAAAATTTATTAAAAATGTATAAATATTTAATTGCGAACCCAAAACTAAGACGAGGAGTTCATTACTCAAACGGTCACTCAACTATCCCAAATTATCATCTAAAGTCACTTTTCTTTCGTTTGTAACAACAAAGTCACTGAACTATGCATATTGCACTCAGAAGGTCACTTAACTAGATTTTCTAAATTTTGGATTGCCAAATACCTATTTTACCCTCTAAATTATAAAATTTATCTTCTTTTTATTTTTTTAAACTTTTTAATATTATGATTTTTTCCTTTTTAATTTATATTATGGATTTGCCTATAGAATAAATAAATATTATTTATAAATTAAAAAAATAAAAATTATTTAAGCATCTATAANACAAATAATTATTTAAATAAAGGTATTTATATTTTGCTCAATTATATTATATATATTTCATGCACAACTTAACATAGTATATTTTACCCTATACAGGTAGTTCCCCTGCTTTCCGGGACATAACTTTGTCGGAAAGTTTGTAGAAACATAATAATATAATTGAGCATAATTTTCAAGAATATATATTGTATATTATAAAAATATCTTTATTTAAATAATTATTTTTATATTACATGCATGAAATATATATTTTACAACTTTTATATTCTTTTATTCTGAATTATGTAAATAAATTTTTGAATTTTTGTTGTTAATACTAAAAAGTTTAAAAAAGATAAAAAGAAGATAAATGTTTATAATTTAGAGGGTAAAATAGATATTTGGCAATCCAAAATTTGAAAAATATAGTTGAGTGACCTTCTGAATGCAATTGGCATAGTTCAGTGACTTTGTTGTTACAAATGAAAGTAAAGTGACTTTAGGAGATAATTTGGGATAGTTGAGTGACCATTTGAGTAATTGACTCCTAAGACGAGCTATGAGTTTCGAGGTAAAGTCAGAACCCACAAACTTTAAATCCTGCCTATAGGGGTGGGCATCGGTCGGTCCGATTGTGAATGTTATCGGTTCGGCATACCGTTATCGGTTTATAAATATGCTTAACCGATAAACGAACCGATAAGATAGGTTATCGGGTATCGATTTGTCGGTTATCGATCCTTATCGATTCGGTTATCGATTTATCCGATAAGAATAAAAAATATCCAAAAATTTCATGTTTGTATTATAGAAATCATGATCATATTGTAAAGAGAAAGGAACTGAATTTTTGCTCATAAGAAAAGATGGATTAAATTTCAACTTTAGAAAAGAAAACTTTCTTTGCATTTGAAAATCCTAATGAATGATCTCAATTTTCAAAGTTATAAGTTAGTAGCAGGAAGAAATCAGACATTCAACAATATAGTCTTACTAACAATCTCACTATGGATGAGAATAACTAATAGGAAAATAATAAAATCCTAATCTTGTAAATACTAAAGAATCAGTGCAAACAAAAGAAATAAATAGAAAAACTAAAAATCTAAACAATTAATTCTTTAAAGTATAAAACTAAAAATCTTAACCGAAGACTTAAGATGAGAAATTCAGAAAAGTTTAAAACTTACTCTAAGGATTAAGGTCGGAAGATAAAGAGTAACTGCTGAGAGAATTGAGAGAATGAGAAAATAAAACCATAAGGTGATTTTATATACTTAGTAGGTAAAATTATAATTTTATTAAAGATAGGGCTATCGGTTAAATCGTTAATAAAATTAGGCAAACTGAAACCTGAACTGATAACCCAATAGTCAAATAACATTAAAATATTATCGAACTATTTATCCAATAACCTGATATTTATAACCAAATAGCATCTTATCGGTTCAGGCTATCGGGTATACCCGATATATGCCCAACCCTACCTGACTACGCCTCTGACACGAAGGACGAATTGTCTAGGTACGAAAGTATGTTGTTTGAGCGTTAAAGGAAGGGGCAAGTGCACAAACAGTCGAATTTGGGCTCCTTAAATACGGCTTAATGGAAGTTTAATCTTTTTATATAATAAGTTTAACTATTTCAAAATCAATTTCAGATATATGCGACTAATATTGCAAAAATAAGTTATTTGAAGTTACAATTTTTATCTGAAATTTAGTACTATATTACTTGTGCAAGCAAATCTGAACCTCAAACATACACATTCAGATATTTATTCTCTGAATTTCTTTCATTTATTCGTTCTGCTAATTAGTTTCACGTTCTAATTTGTTTTGTTATTGATTTCTATTTTACGATTTAACTCCAGCTGAAGTCTAAAAAATCTTGGGCTTGTCACTGATATTCTAAATCCTTGTAATATAGGATTTGGAACATACGATAATTAAATGCGCTCGAATTGTTTATTTCTTATAAGCCTTCTCTACCATCCTCTATTCTTAAACAGGGACGGATGCAACAAAGAGTTACCGAATTCAACTGAACCCAATACTTTTGGCGCGAACATAAATTTGTACGTAAAGAAATACTAAAATTGTAATAAATAGTAGATATGAACACATAACTTTAAAAATATTATGAGTTCAATCCTAAAATCTTTAAATATTGAATCCATAAAATTAAAATCTTAGATTTGCCTCTACTGATATATATATATATATATGATGATGTTGTTGATGATTATTGCGAATTTTACTCTCTTTCCAAGAAAAAAGTTTAGTAGTTGAGATATCCGATGCACTATTTATTGTTACTCGATTTTTGCATTCTAATGGTCTTGGGTGTTAGCACACTGTTAAATTTAATTTAAAGTAATTAGATGTAACAAAAATTAATGTGAATGAGATACACACTTTGGGAGATTCAGCAATTTTCTTGGGCCGCAATGGAGCAAGTTCCATTGACTCGTTTGATGGTGGCGGTGGTGGCAGAGATATGAGGGCTTATAATCTTGGAAATGGAAAAATTGAATCTTTTTATTCTGGATTGTCACTATGTCTTATTTGCCCGCTAACTTGGGTCACGCCATCATTCTAATAAAGTTAAATTAATACATTTATTTATTTATTTTTATTCGTGTTGTGTAATCTGGTGATGGATGGAGGACGTACGAATTTAATGGTATTTAATAAAGTCTAGTTGTGCTTTCTCTGCTACATTTGCAAAGCTCTAGGTGGCATAACGTATTATATTTTGTCTTTCAAGCTACGTTAACACAGGGGTGGATGCAACGTAGGGGTGTCGAGTTCAATATTTTCAACGCAATACATAAATTTATATGTAAAAATCCGTTAAGAATATGAACCCATAGAGCTCAAATTCTAAATCCGCCTGTGCGTTAAGATAAAAGAAAAGAAATGAGACTAGCTGAAACCTAGGATGCACCTAAGTATTACGTTTTCCTGGCACCAAAATCTTAGATCTTGTTTTCCCTGAACAAAATCATTAATGTGAATGCAAGTTTGCCTATGTTGTGTTTTTGCAGCTATAGTTGTCACTCACCAAGTAAACCCAACTTTCCCTTTCCAGTTTCCACTAATTTAACCTAACACAAACCACTAGCTTATGCCACTTCACACAATACAGCAAACAAAACTGCTTTTTAATACACAAATTAATAACCATTAACACGCTTAGTGGGTCCAATTTTGAATAGGATGTCAATGGCATTCCCCCTCCACCGTCGAAAAAATTTATTTTGTGCCTCACACAATTGAAATTAATTATATTTTCACAATTTTGTGGACCCACATGTATAAGATATGGGTCCACAAATGTATCAGATAAAAACAAGCCTCACACAACTAATGTCAGTTGTGTGAGGCACGCTGTAAAATCACTCCAGCACTTCCTTTGACAATTGGAAAAAGCACAAGCACCATCCTTTCCTATTGCAAAATTCATAAATATTGTACCAAAGGGAACATTCATTGATCAAAACGCCATAAAATTCAAAATAGTGTCAAGAGTAGGTGGGTGTCCCCACATCTTCATTTTGACCCAGACAAATTATGTTTCTGATTAATGAATTCAAGATTCACTATTCTCGATTGAGACACCATTTTCATTATTTTACTAAACAATATGCTCCATATTCTATTTAAAAAAATAAAATCATTGATGTTACAGGTGGGAATCAAGAACCGACGTTGACTAAAAAGGAGAAAATGTCATTTCTAAGGGGAAATAAGGTAAAAATTGCACGGGCGCCCTATTTGGTCGCCCCCATTTAACCTATACCCATTTTTTTTAAAAGTTTTAACTTGTACCCACTTTTTAAACAACTTCAGCCCCCCTTTCTCCTCCTCCTTCTCCTCCTCAAAGTTTTATCTTTTCTTTTTCCAGAAGTAAGGTTCATCCCTAAATACTTTTTCCTTTTCGCCGACACCCTCAGCTGTAAAGGTTCTATCTTGGTTTTGCAACTTGAATCTTATGCACAATTTTGATGTGAAAATGGGACAAGAGAAATTAATTATTAATTTTATATTGTTGTTTGGTGCATTGGGTCTGGCAGAAATTGGAGATTTCAGTTGTCGATTGGATTGGTAATGTGTTGATGTTTCTTGGTTCCTGTTAATGTTGCTTTAAGTTACTTCGTGTGGGTACAACATGCCCCCTAGAGCTCTAGAGAGCTAAAGTTCGCCAGTTACAAACAAAAAGCTCTAGAGCTGAAGCTCGACAGTTACAAAACAAAAACTTCAGCTCTAGAGCTGAAGTTCGCCAGTTACAAAACAAAAACTTCAGCTCTAGAGCTAAAGTTTGACAGTTACAAAACAAAAACTTGAAGTTCGCCAGT
This sequence comes from Nicotiana attenuata, assembly GCF_001879085.1. Taxonomy (NCBI): domain Eukaryota; kingdom Viridiplantae; phylum Streptophyta; class Magnoliopsida; order Solanales; family Solanaceae; genus Nicotiana; species Nicotiana attenuata. The sequence continues at coordinate 215,919 of NW_017671741.1, forward strand.
TACAAAACAAAAACTTCGCCAGTTACAAAAACAAAAACTTCAGCTCTGGAGCTGAAGTTCGCCAATTACAAAACAAAAACTTCAGCACTAAAGCTGAAGTTCGCCAGTTACAAAAACAAAAACTTTTGCAATTACAAACAAAAACTTCAGCAAATAGAGAACAAAACTTCAGCTACTATGCTTAAGTTCAGTAATTACAAACAAAAACTTCAGCACACTTGCTACTTCAGTTCCGTCTACTAGAATGCTGAAGTTTTGTGTGATTGCCTCTGCTACTTCAGCCTCGTATGCTGAAGTTACGCGAAAAAGTGGGTACGCTTGCAATTTTTTTTGCAAAGCGGGCACAAATTAAAACGTGACCCAAAAAACGGGTATAAATACAAATGCCCCGAAAATAATCTTCCAATAGATTAGGGTCCAATATTGCAAAGTCCAGTATACTTTGACAAACTCATTATAAACATATAATAATATTTTTTTAAAAAATACCCTCGTGTAAAGATGCAAGTAAGAGAGATTTTTTTACTCTTAAAATGAAATTGACATATAGTATTAGTTTCTAGTTCCCTTAGTACATTCAAGATCTATTACTTCTCCACTCCACATGGAGAAAGTTTTTATGGAATCCTTGAAAAGTTAATTAATGAAGACTATGGAGGAAGCACTTAGCAATATTAAATAGCGCATGGAAGCTTCTTTTACTGTAATTAATCATTTCCAATTTTAAAGTGTTTCATAATCAAATAGTCTCCATTTTAACAGAGACTTTAGCATCATCTACATCTTGTACCTTCTTTATATTGTCACATACCACAAGAAATCCTTCCATTTTGAGCACGTCTTACGCTCTAGACTTGGCGTAACTAGTAAAATTACCGCCATACGACCAGTAGGTCACGGGTTCGAAAATAGTCTCTTGCAGAACTGCAGGGTAAGCCCGCGTAAAATAAACCCCTATGGTCCGGCCCTTCCCCGAACCCCGCGCGTAGCAGGAGCTTAGTACATTGGGCTGCCCTTACGACATACACTATACTTAAAAGATACTTACTTGTAGCATAAGCATGTCTTGAAAAGATCCAAGTTATAAAGCACATGCATATAAGATACCAGAAAAGGAAGAGGGAGCCACTAGGAAGGAAGAAAAATGAGACCTCTAAAATTAAATAGCAGAAAATTAAACTGAGAAGACTTTTGGAACCCAGAAAGGGAGATGAAGTTCAGAATATTACTGAAAAAACTATGCTACACTAGGTCATATAAGGACATCTAGTATATACTTGGGATATTTTACATTAGCTCATCTTTTTTTTTTTTTTCTAAATGTAGTGGCTATAAGTTAAATTTGGATGGATCCAAGAAAATTTAACGTGAATTCAACAAATGAAGAAATACATTCGAGAATCAATTGAGAGAAAAATACAGGGAGAGAAGGTCGAAGGAGAGGAAAGGCTCGAGAGTCATACATTGTCATACTTCACTGACCTCACCTTCCCTACAGACACCGACATCCACCACCATGCTTTTCGCCTTTGAGCGTAAGACTCTGCAGCAGTTCCTCCTTGGAGACTGCGCAAAATCAATATACACGAGTCATTATATGAATACAAGAAGTGGCTATCCATATAAAAGAACAAACTGTAACTTCCTGCAATATGCAAATGCATTAACCTGCTCCCATCTTGTTGTTCAGTTAGCTAATAACATATATGCATATCAGTTCCAATCAACCTTTTACATGAATATACCTTTTTCCTATCTGATATAAGACTAAATACAGGTATGCCCACCCAACCCAAGAACACCATCGAGAGACACTACGGTAACATGTATCTATGATGATTATGAAGCAAAAATAAGTGAATAAATGAAAGGAACTTACTCGATCCCATAGATGTGGGTCAGGCTTCTTATGAACCTGAATGCGATCAACATCAGCAGGGTCTGCCATCTTCCACTTGCATGCTGGATGAGGAACTCGGTGACGAGTATACTGGCTCACTGTTTGGTTGTTGTAAGGATCCAGTTTGGCACTTGATAAATAAAACACAAAAGGTTTTTGGCATGGGTTCCTCGCAACTGGCCTCGTGTTAAAAGCATATGCAGTATAATCTGCTCTTTTATACCAGTTTAGGAAAGTCCTTGACGGCATTTCTATTTCCCGGGGAGACAAAATGCCACGGAATATTTGAACTGCAAATCCCCATGATACTGACACGGTCCAACCATTAGCTCTGTCGTAGCAAATGGATTGTTGCATAAGACCAGCCGAGTCGAGCTTCATTGGAACTGTAAGACGCTGTAAAGCTTGCACTCGAGTCACATTGGGAAAGATTGGCTCCACCACATCAAGATGGTGCAATGTCACTAATGGTGCTATTGGATGTGATGCTAGCAGCCCGAATAAGTTCCCGTACACATCATACTGTGTTGCCATAACAAAGAAAATCACAGTCAGACAGGCTTTTATTTAAATCATTAACAATGTACAATGTAGAGGCACAATTACTTCTTCGCCAGCAATTTCCACGATGCAGTAAACAGAAGAATTAAAAGCTACAGTATTGTCAATACATTAATAAACAAACCGAAACAAGAATACATAGATTAGCAGGTCATTTCTGCTTACAGTGACAAAACACAAACGACCCATCTAGGACATGATAAGCTCCGAAAACAGCAATTGATTTAACTTCTTTACACCCTCAACAACAACAACAACATACCCAGTATAATCCCACAAGTGGGGTCAGGGGAAGATAGTGTGTACGCAGACCTTACCCCTACCTCGTGGAGGTAGAGAGGCTGTTAAGTAAAAGCAAAATCCTGCATTCACCAGTACAAGTACTGCATTCCCCTAATTACTCAGACTTGTCATTAACAAAAAAATATTTTCTCATAGACAACTCAAGCAGAATATCAAAAGAGTAACAAGGAGAAAAACAATACAAACAACAACATCTTTCCAAGAAAACGGATTTTGCTCAAATCTGCAAATTAAAGGAGCCTTTTTTTTCTTTTTCTTTCTTTTATTTGGAGAATTCACATAAAAATGTCATCTTTAAGTTAGTATAGAAGTCCCCAAGATTCTACTACCACTCTTGCATTCTTCTTCTGTGAATTTGGCACACATGTGACAATTGATACTGCCTTGTCCCAGAATTCACAAAATTAACAGACTCCTCTAGTGACTTGTAGTGACCAGATACACATGTGATGTCTTTTAAGACTCATTAAGAAAACCCCACTACCAATAGTGAAAATGCAGGGAAAAGTACTCAACAATGTGAAATGTTGTCAGATTTTGCTCCCACATTGATAACTATTTCAAGAGAACATTGCAATGTGAAAATGGTAAATACAAATCATACAATAAAAATAATTCAAGATTCACCCCTAAGCAAATGCATTGTAAGGGATGATAGTGTACACAGACTTTACGGAGGAGAGTTTGTTTCTGATATGTCGGCAGAAACACCAAAACCCATATATGCTAGCATCTAAGTTAACCCAAAAACTAAAGCAAAAGCCAATAAACAAAAATAGGAACCCAAACTAACCTGGTGAAAACCGAGTTCTTTAGTGAGAGGAACACCAAGTTCAGCCATACAAGCCTGCATTCTATCATCAGAACCATAAAGTCCAGGATACCTTTGAATACACTTATCTTGCATTTTCTCTAGAGCTTTAGCTAAAGGATAACTAATAGCAAATCCACCACCCCCATATGCCATACTATAACTAAAATAAATATTTTGCAAATGACTCTCACTTAAACTCCCAATATAATAATATTGATTATGATCATACTTATTCAAAATCCTCACTAAATTATCAGTTACAAAAACTGTATCATCATCTCCCATTACAAACCACCTCACATTTTCCCCACCTAACCTTAAAGTTTCCGAAACAATCCTCGAAATTCGTATCGCCGACCGGTGACCTTGTCGGTTCGTGTACGAAAACCGGGAAGTATCACCGGAGATTCTCAGCTCCGGCAACGCTCCCCGGTCATCTTTTACCGTTTTCACCGGTTTATCTAACCAAACAATACCTCTCATTTTCTCCTCAGGTTTCCACCATAGCTTTATATAATCTTTTCTTTTTTCCCATAGCTTTGCTGACGCTGCAATGCCGAAAACTATATGTTCAAGCCCCGTTTTTTCTTCTTCGCTAACAATTACGGGCTGGATCGACTTAGTGGAATTAAGTTCGGAGGAATGAAGGAGTAGACTGTTACGAGTGAAAACGACGTCGTTGTTGTTACAGGGTTTAGAGGAAACATCAACAAGCTTGAGAGTGTAAACAATATAAGTGGCAGAAACAAAGAGGATAAGCGACACCATTAATTTAGGCAAAGCTCGATTTTGTAAACCAAGTGGTGACCCAGAAGAAGAAGAACTTCTCATCTGATGATCCCAACAGATAATTTTTTCTGAATCTTTTTCTTTCTGGGTCATTTTCATTCTCACTCCCTTTACAAAACCCAAAACAATAATCCCTCAAACTAACAATAATTCAGAAAAAACATATGGGTGTTTTTTTTAGCCAAAATTTTAGTATTTCGGTATCAGTATTTTTCTGAAATTTTGAGAAGGTGACTGTTGGATCTGGTTAAAAAGAAAGCAGAAGAAGAGGGGGTTATGAATATGTGGGTAGGAACTAAAGAGATAACGCTCAAAAATACATAAGGGGTTTCAGAGAAAAAGGAAAACAACATGCATTGGGGGATTGCTGATATCAAGAAGAAAGAGAGAAGAGAAGAGAAGAGAAGAGGGCGCACTCTTTCTGATTTTTCTCAGCTACAGCTAAGAGGGAGAGAGAAGAAAAGAAGAGTCCTTTAGCTAAAGTTGTCATCTTTTTTGTAAATTTTTCTAGTTTAACATAAAATCATCAAAAAAAGGAAAAAAAAGTAAAATAAAACTCAGCTATCTATGTCGAACCACATCCTTTTAATTATTTTCACTTAAGTACAACCTACTAAAAAATGAATTTGACTCGCCACTCATCATTATTTTTTTAAATTTAATGATTTAATATTTGATATTTATTAATTTAACTAATCAAGAGGAATATTTGGAAGGGGAACCTTCGAACATTGATAAAGTTGCCTTTATATATGACTTATAAATTAAGGTTTCTGATCCACTTTAAGTGATTTTTTTATTATCTTTTTTGTGGTACATAATATTTGATTTTTTTTAAATATCAAAAAGGAATTAATTCTTTATTTCAAACTTGCCCGTAGAGTTAAGAGTCTAAGAATATTTATTTGCATTTTCAATGAACAAGTTAGAGTCGTACCATGAAAGTTTGGGAGAGGGTGATGGAAGGGGGATAAGGAGGGCGGTGTCTATATCGGAAAACCAGTTCGGATTCATACCGGGTCATTCTACTGCGGAAGCTATCCACTTTATCAGGAGTTTGGTGGAACAATACAGGTAGGGGTGTTCAAACCGAACCGGAAAATCGCACCAAACCGAAAAATCAAACCAAGCCGATTAAAAAACCCGACTAGGTTTGGTTTGACTTGGTTTGGTATTGAGTAAAAAAACCCAAACCAAACCGACATACAAATATATAAATTTTATTTATATTTTTAAGGTCTTATATTGAATTTTCTTTAGAAAATGTAGAAATATTTGGGATCCTCTCATGTTTTAACCTTGAAAGCATACGTTAACGAACAACTATTGTTAGACGACTAAGAAAATAACTATCATGTGTTACTAAAAATATTCTCCCATTAGAATATTTTAATAGATCACATGTTTGTCAAATTTTTTAATATTTACTAAACATATATTCACTTATCAAAGCTTTATCTATAATTTTAACAAAGTAAGATGAAATAATATTTATGTAACAAAAAAAACCCGAAAACCTGAAAAACCCGACAAAATCGAACCAATCCAAACCGATATAGTTGGTTTGGTTTGATTTTGATAAAAACTGAACCAACCCGGTCCATGTACACTCCTAAATACAGGGATAGGAAGAGGGATTTGCATATGGTGTTTATTAACCTAGAGAAGGCGTATGACAAGGTCCCCAGGGACGTCCTTTGGAGGTGTCTGGAGGTGAAAAGTGTGCTAGTGGCTTACATTAGGGCGATAAAGGATATGTATGATGGAGCTATAACTCGGGTTAGGACCGTGGGAGGTGACTCAGAGCCTTTTCCGGTGGTTATGGGGTTACACCAAGGATCTGCGCTCAGCCCGTTCTTATTTGCCCTGGCGATGGACGCACTGACACACCATATCCAAGGAGAGATGCCATGGTGTATGTCGTTCGCTGATGATATAGTTCTGATTGATTTAACGCGAGGCGGCGTTAATGGGAGACTGGAGGTATGGAGGCAAGCCATGTATTCTAAAGGTTTCAAGTTGAGTAGGACCAAGACGGAATATGTGGAATCTAAGCTCGGCGAAGTGACGGGGGAAGCGGATGTGGAAGTCAGGCTTGACTCACAGGTCATCCTCAAGAGAGAAAGTTTTAAGTATTTAGGGTCAATTATCCAGGGAGATGGGGAGATCGACGGGGATGTTACGCACCGTATTGGGGTGGGGTTGATGAAATGGAGGTTAGCGTCTGGAGTCCTGTGTGACAAGAATGTGCCACTGAAACTCAAAGGTAAGTTCTATAGAGCGGTGGTTAGATCGACCATGTTGTATGGGGCTGAGTGTTGGCCAGTCAAGAATTCACATATTCAGAAGATGAAAGTAGAAGAAATGAGGGAGTTGAGATGGATGTGTGGGCACACTAGGGTGGATAAGATTAGGAATGAAGATATTCGGGAAAGGGTAGGCGTGGCTCCGGTGGACGACAAGATGCGGGAGGCGCAACTTAGATGGTTTGGACACGTGCAGATGAGAAGCCTAGATGCCCCGGTTAGGCGGTGTGAGCGGTTGGCTTTGACAGGTACGAGAAGAGGTAGAGAGCGGCCCAAGAAGCATTGGGGCGAGGTGATCAGACAGGACATGACGCGGCTCCAGATTTCTTGAGGACATGGCTCTTGATAGGAAAGTGTTAAGGTCGATCATTAGGGTTGTAGGTTAAAGGGTAGTCGAGCGGTTTTCCTCTTTGTCCCGGTTTCCCTCTTTGTACCGATGGGTATGATAGTATTTTGTCTAGCACTGCTAGCGATTTATGTTGTGTTTCACACTTTTGCATAATATCTGTGTTATTGCTTTTCCATTTATTTGTTGTCTCTCATATTGCTGATATTATTTTTCTGGTTTTGTTGTCACAGATCTATTGTCTCTGAGCCGAGGGTCTCCCGGAAACAGCCTCCCTACCTCCTCTGGGTAGGGGTAAGGTCTGCGTACAGTCTACCCTCCCCACACCCCAATGGTGGGATTTTACTGGATTGTTGTAGTTGTTTGTATGGTTAATTTTATTGTTAGTTAATACTAAAAGGTGAATTCCTTAATATACGTGAAAATAACTAAAAATCAAATAAAATAAATTGGAGGGAGTAATATTTATATCAGGGTAAGATACCTCTATCATATCTCCTTACGAGTATAGTCATTTATCGACCTACATGAACACAAGTGTTTGGCTCAAAAGTTAACAATATACTTTGTAAGCTAGAAAACAATCAAAAATAAGAAAAGGGTAAATCGTAATCAAATATAATAGACCTAGAGATGTAGAGATGATGTTATTGTTGTAGATTAGTTGCAAAGTGATAATATGAACTCAAGAGAATATGTTCGTTTGAGGCAGAGATAGAGAGAGAAAGTCAGAAAATGAGAGAGTTGTATTATTCCAGAAAATCCCTCACTTTACAATGAGAAGGTCTCCTTTATATAATAAGAGACCTTCCTCGAAATAATCAAAAAGTTACAAAGATAGGTAACATCTCCTAGTGAAGACACTGAGTCCTAAACGATGTCGCTTTTGTCCCCACGTCCGAGTCGTACCCGCTACGTTAGTCGGCGTACACTCACTGGGCGTACCCACTGGCGTAGAGACGCTGACGGTCAAATTTGACCCTATACAGTTAGTCCCTCCGCTCGTTGGAGACGCATTCGATGGGCGAAAATGCGAACCTCGGCTTAGGAGAATTTGACCTCGACCAGGGGCGGCAATATGAATGAGGTGAAATATATGACGTTGTTGAGCCACTGACGCGTGGCTTCCTTTTTGGAATGACGTTATCGCCTGTATGTGTCATTATTATATTTGCCCCCGAGGCGGTTTAGAGGAAGATGTGACATTTTGGTTTCCCGCGCACGTTTTGAATCATGACTTTTCGATTTCTGCGCAACTTATCCCTATAAGTAGGAGAGAGGTTCGATTCGATTCAACTTTCAGACCTTCAGAAAGCATTTTTTGATTTACTCCTTTGTCTTTCTTTCCTGTAACCGTTATTTCGTGAAGGACTCTCCCACTTCTGTTGAAACCACACTTCCTATCGTCAGTGCTTCGTTTCTTACGTAGTATAATCATGACAAAACGTGGACAGAGTAGTAAAAAGGCCAAAGATAATGCCCCGTCTAGGGTTCCGCCATCTTCCGGTGGTGAAGAGGAAAAGGCGGAGAAGGCCCCTGTTCCTCTCAGTGTAGACAACGTCCTTCCGAAGGAGATGCATGTTCGCAGGGACTTTCCAACTAAAAGCCCAGACCTTCCCTAGGAGCACAGCGTTTTATTACAATCCCACTTAGATGATCTTCGAGAGATGCACCATATTCCGAACCACGTGGAAATGGTTCCGGCCGGGACGGACTATGCCAATGTGCACCGGCCTGGATATTGCACATTCTATGAGTACCCGTTCTTGATCGGTTACAATCTTCCAATCTACCCTCTGATGGAGGAGCTTTACTGTTTTTACAATGTGTGTCCGGCTCAGCTCACTCCTTACACCTTGAAGGTGTGCCGTATTATGACCACTTATGCGGCCAGGGCTGAGTGCAGCGTCTAGGTCCACCACCTCTTACAGTTTTTCAGCCCTGGTTACCTGAGGGGTATCATGCTGCTGTTAAAAAGTCGTGGCACAAGGGGCTTGGTTGTTAAAGCCGATGACAAGCCCAACCGCCGCTTTTGGCGTAAATATTTCTACATCAGGACGGAGCACCTGGTGTCGAATCCCGAAGGGTTCCCGGAAAGATGGAATCCAGAACGTAAGTATTTCTACTTGTAGAATTCAGGACTGCTTGCGCTTTTGACCATACGGCCATTGTGATTTCTTTGCTTTTCTCCCTTTTTTATTCGCAGCGAGGGCTTCCCCACCCCAGTTTACTGATGACATTAAATCATGGGTGGAAAGAATAATACCTTATGCGGAGGACTGTCGTACCTGGGCTGCATTTCTTCAACAGTACGGCCCGTCAGGTAATTCTTTGGCTACGGTTTGGGAGTTCCCTACGTTCTTGTTACCTGACTTATTCGTGTTGGCAGGTCGGAGCGCCCCTAAGAAGAAGAAGAAGAACGTCGTCACCTCACCTGGGGCGGGGACTGACTCTGAAGACGGATACATACTCTATGGCTCGCCCAGTGATGGCGCTCAGGAGGTTCCTCAACCGCTGCCCGTGGCAGCGTCCACAAGGGAAGCGACTCCTTCAATGCCATCCCACGGGCTGTGGAGGAGACTTCTGAGGGCGAGGAGCCGCCGGAAAGGAAAAAACGCCGGTTGATAACCGGCAAGGGGATAGCCACAGAAGATGAGGGGGCGAGCGAGCCCCGTCGGGAGTCAAGGCCAGTTTTTATGGCAGATGCCATCCGTTCCGGGAGGTCGGCTCCCCAAGGGGGGGCGGTTCCCGACGCCAGCCCAACACGCATTCCGGAGAGCGGCTCATCGGCTGCCGTTGGAGAAGCGGGCGATGGTACCGAGAGGGTGGGCCTTGAGGCTGCCCATGCGGATGCAGATGCGTTAACGCGGGGTCCGGCCCGTGTGGGGATGACGGCAGGTAGATCCAACCGCCGAATTCTGATCCCAGGAGGGTATAACCTGTTGCAACACAGCGAGCAGGCCGCAGCGGATATGACCCTGCTATGTGCGGCCGCTGAGCGTGAAATGTTAAAAGGGGTTAGCGACGGGGAACTATCCCGGAGGGTTGCCGGCGCGGCCTTGCAGGTATTTTTCGATTTTCTTCGTGTATCGTAAAGTAAATTTTGATGCATACTGACTTGCCTTTCCTCCTTTTCCTCTTCTTTAGACTCTCATCTTGGAGGTAGAGAGGGGGCGGCGAGCGCAAAGGAAGGCAGCCACCTTTAACAAGGTGGTAAAGAAATATCGGTGGTGCCGCGTCAAGCATCAGGTGCTGGCGGACCTACTCAAGCAGGACCCGGAATTTCGAGTTTTCCGTGAGGGTTTGGAGCAGTCGGAGGCCCAGCTGAAACGGAGGGTGGCCGAGCTGGAGCAGATCGACGAGCAGCTGATGACCGCTCTGGCTCGGAACATTGAGCTGGAGACTCTTCTCCAGTCTAAGGAAGAAGAGTTGGAGGTTAGCCGTGGGGTAGCGGCAGAAGCTGCTGATTTGCGGATCAAGGTTGCCGCTTTGACCACCGAACTTGATGCCAAGGCGGCTGAGATTGAAGTCCTCAAGCGGACTGCTGTACCAAGGCCTGATGAGGATGTGCATCGTGATGCGCATGATATGTGGGTGTACGCCGAGGCCAAATTGGTCGTATTCGAGGAGTTCTTAGCTGCAGGTCGAGCTACTGAGGCGGAGGTTCAGGAGCAACGGTGCATAGCCCGTGTCGCCCGTGAAACTTGTAGGTATAGTTCTGATTCCCCAGACCGGGCGGGCTATAACTCCGAAGACGTCAACCGTCTAGAATCCGGCTCTTGGATCTCTGCGGCCTATCAGGCCGAGGATGGCGGTGGACGAGATGGCGGTCCGACGGGGGGCGGTGAATAGAATGGCGAAGCCCCTTAGGACTTGTATTCATTTTGTTTTGCTGTATTTGGAGACGTAAATGGGTCCTTTTGTACATGTATTTTTGGATGATAATGGAAGTTATGCTTTTGCTGTTATTCTTTTCTTTTTGTACCTTTTATTTTCGGCCTTAATATTGTTGATGGCCTTAGCCGTGTGCGTAACCTCGACTGTCGTCGAGTTACTTGTCGTCATAGTCGAGCTGGGTCGACTTATTGACGTCGATGGCCTTAGCCATAATATCATTGATGGCCTTAGCCATGTACGTAACTTCGACTGTTGTCGAGTTACTTGCCGTCGTAGTCGAGCTAGGTCGACTTATCGGCGTCGATGGCCTTAGCCATAATATCGTTGATGGCCTTAGCCATGTACGTAACTTCGAATGTCGTCGAGTTACTTGCCGTCATAGTCGAGCTGGGTCGACTTATCAGTGTTGATGGCCTTAGCCATAATATCGTTGATGGCCTTAGCCATGTACGTAACTTCGAATGTTGTCGAGTTACTTGCCGTCGTAGTCGAGCTGGGTCGACTTATCAGCGTCGATGGCCTTAGCCATAATGTTGTTGGAGATGGCCGTAGCCTTTTACACGTTGAGATGGCCGTAGCCGTTTATACATTGGAGATAGCCGTAACCGTTCATACATTGGAGATGACTGTGGCCGTTCATACATTGGAGATGGCCGTGGCCGTTCATGCATTGGAGATGGCCGTAGCCTTTCATACATTGGAGATGGCCGTGGCCGTTCATGCATTGGGGATGGCCGTAGCCTTTCATACATTGGAGATCGCGCTAGTCCAGTCCCTTTGTCATGCTAGTCGGGAGGACGTATGGAGTGGCTGGTATGATAAACTTGTTTCTCAAGTATCTCCAGGTGTCCCCTCTGTCGCCTCGTTAATAACCTCCCCGAGAAAACCCAATTGGGACAAAACCCGGGTAAGGGAAAAAGAGTGCGACTCGGGAGACGCCTTTCAGAAATGGAAATACTTGAGGTGGGCGACGTTCCAGTTGTTTTGGAGCGTTTTTCCTTCCATCGTTTCTAATTGAAATGCTCCTTTACTTGCTGTCGCTGTGATTTTGTAGGGTCCGTCCCAGTTGGTGCCCAGTTTTCCTTCGCTTGGGTCTTTTGATGCCAACGTTTTGGCTTTGAGGACGTAGTCCCCCACTTTGAGTGGTCTTATTTTGGCTCTCTTGTTGTAGTACTTTCGACTTGTTGTTTCTGAGCCAACATTCTTATGTGGGCCATTTCTCTTCTTTCCTCGGCCTCATCGAGGTCTTGAAGTCTGTTTATGTCGTTCTCTGCTCCGCTGGCATGTGAATACCTTAAGCTTGGTTCGCCGACTTCGACTGGTATGACCGCGTCGGTTCCATAGACCAGTGAGTACGGCGTTTCTCCTGTGGAGTATTTGGGCGTGGTTCGGTGTGCCCATAACACTTCCGGTAGTAGCTCGGGCCATAGCCCTTTGGCTTCCTCGAGTTTCTTCTTCAGTATGTTCAGTATTGTTTTATTGGAAGACTCTGCTTGGCCGTTGGCGGCGGGGTGATATGGCGTGGAGAGTATCCGCTTGATACGCCATTTGTTGAAGAATTCTGTTGTCTTTTGGACGATGAATTGCCGTCCGTTGTCGCAGTTGATTTCCTTGGGGATGCCGAAACGGCAGATGATATTCTTCCATAAGAAGGCGATGACTTCTTGTTCGCGTATTTGGGCGTACGCTCTTGCTTCCACCCACTTGGTAAAATAGTCAGTTAAAACTAATAGAAATCGTACCTTTCCTCGTCCCGCTGGTAGGGGACCGACTATGTCCATTCCCCATTTGATGAAGGGCCATGGGGAAGTGACTGAGTGAAGTGGTTCTCCTGGTTGGTGTATCATGGGGGCCTACTTTTTGCATTGTTCGCATCGGCGGACATATTCCGCTGCGTCTTTCTTCATAGTGGGCCAATAAAAGCCGGCTCGTATTATGCAGCGCACGAGGGCGCGATTACCTGTATGGGGGCCGCAATGGCCTTCGTGTACCTCTTCGAGCACTGGTCGCGTTTGTTGCGGCCCTAGACACTTGGCTAGGGGTCCGCCAAACGTCCTTTTGTAGAGCTCGTGGTTTATCAGGCAATACCGCGCGGTCTGTACGCGGAGCTTCTTGGCCTCTTTTTTGTCGAGTGGGACTATTCCATCCTACAGATAGGATACAAATTGGTTGCGCCAGTCCCAAGTCAAATTTAAAGAGAGTACCTCAGTGTGATCAATGGCTGAATGGAGGAGGGTGACCACGCTTTCTTTGTTGAAGTTTTTAGTGGTTGCGGCTAATTTTGCTAGGTCGTCTGCTTCAACGTTCCGTGCTCTCGGAACTTGTTCGAAGCGGCACTCGTCGAACTCGGTTATTAACCTGTGAATTTCTGACTGGTATTTTTGTAACCTCTGCTCCTTGATTTGGTATGTCGCGGTGACCTGGTTTACCACGAGTTGAGAGTCGCAATGGAGAATGAGTCGTCGAGCTCCATATTTGATGGCTAGTTTCAAACCTGCAATAACAGCCTCGTACTCGGCTTCGTTGTTAGTCATCTCGGGGCATCGTATGGACTGGCGAATTATTTCGCCCGTGGGGACCTCGAGAACGAGTCCCGGTCCCGATCCCGAGGCGTTAGCGGCGCCATCAGTGTAAAGAGTCCATAGGTCGGCGTTGGAGGGGGCACGACATGCCTCTAATTCCGCCTCTGGTAGTATCTCTACGCTGAAGTCGGCTATGAAGTCGGCAGGTACTTGCGACTTGATGGCGTTTCTTGGATGATATGAGATATTGTGCTCACTGAGCTCTATGGCCCATCTGGCGAGTCTGCCTGATAACTCAGGCTTGTGTAGGATACTTCTCAAGGGGAAGGTCGTCACTACTTTTATGGGGTGGCATTGGAAATAGGGTCGGAGCTTCCGTGAAGCTACGACCAATGCCAAAGCTAATTTTTCAAGGTGTGGATACCGTGTTTCGGCGTCCATTAAGGTTTTGCTAATATAGTAAATAGGAGATTGCGTACCTTCGTTTTCACGAACTAGGACTGCGCTGACGGCGACCTCGGATACGGCCAAATATACCAGCAGGGGCTCGCCTGGATTTGCTTTGGCTAGCAGTGGCGGCGAAGATAGGTACGCTTTCAGTTTTCTTAAGGCCTCGACGCATTCCTCATTCCACTGTAACCCATTGTCCTTTCTCAGCACATTGAAAAACTTATGGCATCTGTCGGAGGATCGTGAGATGAACCTAGACAAGGCGGCTATTCGTCCCGTCAGCTTTTGCACCTGCTTTTTGCTGTTCAGTATCTCGGGTATTGCGTCTATCGCCTTGATCTGATCTGGATTGACTTCGATACCTCGTTGTGATACGAGAAACCCTAAGAATTTTCCTGAGGCCACGCCGAAGGCGCATTTCTCGGGGTTCAGTTTCATCCCGTACCTTCTCAATATCTCGAAGGCTTCTTTCAGATGGTCGATGTGGTCCTCTTTTCTTGTCGACTTTACCAGCATGTCGTCGATATAGACTTCCATAGTCTTACCGAGCTGCTCTTTGAACATTTTGGTGACCAGTCTCTGGTACGTAGCCCCTGCATTTTTGAGCCCGAAGGGCATTACCTTGTAGCAGTAAGTCCCTTGGTGGGTGATGAAAGTTGTCTTCTCTTGGTCCTCCTCGGCCATCATGATTTGATTGTAGCCGGAGTAGGCGTCTAGGAAGCTCAGTAGTTCGTGTCCTGCAGTGGCGTCGATCAGTTGGTCGATGTGGGGTAGTGGGAATGAATCCTTTGGGCATGCTTTGTTCAGATCAGTGAAATCCACACACATTCTCCACTTCCCGTTTTTCTTTTTGACCATGACGACATTGGCGACCCACTGGGGGTACTTTGATTCTCTGATGGAGCCGTTGGCCAGTAACTTGTCTACTTCCTCACTGACCGCTTCATTGATAGCGGCGTTGAATTTTCTCCTCATCTGTCGCATGGGCGGATGTAGTGGATCGACATTCAGCTTGTGGGTGGCGATGTCTCGCGGGATTCCCGACATATCTGAATGGGAAAAGGCGAACAAATCTGCATGTTTAGTTAAGAATTCACGATACTTACTTGGGTTGGCGAGACCGTGCCCGATATAGGCTTTCTTCGTAAGATTGGCTTCGTCCAATTGGACTGGGTCGAGATCTTCGACCGTTGCTTTACAGGCCTCCACGACGTCGGGGTCTTTGTTGGCGTCCGTTGTCGGGTTGACCTTAGTCCCCGACACGGCTAATTGCTATGCCTCCGCGCTCGCCCCCTTTAGCTGTTGGGTGTGGGCGCAGTCTTGGGCTATTTTGTAGCATTCTTGTGCGGTGCGTGGCTCGCCTCGAATACTGAATACTCCCCATGGGGTAGGGAATTTGATCACTTGGTAGAGGCTTGAAGGGACCGCTCGCATGGCGTGTATCCACGGGCGTCCTATGATGACGTTGTACGCCGTTTCTTGATTCATCACGTGGAAAGTTGTTTCCAGCGTGACTCCTCCCGCTAAGACGGGCAGTGTTATTTCTCCGGACGTCCGTTCCACTGCATTGTTAAAACCGGTTAGTGTTATGCAGCGCGGTATTACCCTATCCTCGAGTCCCATTTGTACGAGGACCCTTGGGTGGATAATACAGGCGCCACTTCCGTCATCGATCATGACTCTTTTAACATCCGTATCAGCGATACGTAAAGTGATAACTAAAGCATCATAATGAGGGAAAGACAAACCGTCGGCATCAGACTTATCGAAGGTGATACTATCTTCGAAGTCGTCATACCGTTCATGGGCGATGGTCCGCTTTAGTCTGTGTGTGGTGGCGAACTTGACGTGATTGATCACTGACTCGTCGCCGCCTCCGACGATCATGTTTATCGTGCGCGCTGGGGAAGGTGGCTTCGGCGGCCCGTGGGGTTGTTCCCGTCCGCGTGCAAAGTTGATTTTCCCTTTGTCACTGAGTAATTCCCTCAGGTATCCCTGGTTCAGCATCCTGACCACCTCTTGCCGTAGGCCTATGCAGTCTTCGGTTTTGTTCCCCCGTTCCTGATGGAACTCACATAGGACGTTTGATTTCCTTGTGGCGGGGTCTGATGTCATCTTCTGCGGCCACTGCACTTTGGTGCCCAGCTTCTCCAGTGCGTACACTATTTCTGAAGGAGACACACAAAAGTTATGGGTGGATAATAAAGGAGGCGTACCTCTTTCGTTTTGGAGTGGGGCGACGTGTCGCTGTAGCGCGTCTGTATGCCTTGGTGGTGGATGGGAGGATCTGGTGTATGGCTGATGTCGATCTCTATTGCAGCGGGGGAGTTATTCTCGTCGTCCTTCGTTCCGTCGATCTCTCCTCGTTTCTGAGTGTATCGCTATTAGCCGTTGGGTCGGCCCATTAATATCATCCTCGTCCACTCGTACCTCAGCGCAATAGGCGTTGTGGATTTCCTCCCATGTGGTAGGGGGATATTTCATGAGGCGGCTCAGCAACTTCTTGGTTGCCCTTGAACCATCCCTGCTTAGCCCGTTCTGGAAAGCGGCGACTGCCATACCTTCCGATACGTTGTAGACTCATCCTTACCCTGTTAAACCTTGCTAGGAAGTCCCTGAGTCCCTCTCCTGTAGTTTGCCTGATGGCGAAGATGTCGTTGACCCTGGCCTCCGCTTTCTTCGCGCCTGCATGGGCTGTGACGAACTTATCCACCATTTCCTCGAACGTTGATATTGCCTTAGCCGGTAGCTGAGAGTACCATGTTAAAGCCCCTCCTGTCAACGTCTCGCCAAACTTCTTCAGCAGTACCGACGGTACCTGTTCTTTTGATAGGTCATTGCCCTTCACAGCGGTGACGTAGTGGATCAGATGATCCTCGGGATCAGTGGTTCCGTCATATACCCTCAAGTAGGGTGGCATCTTGAAGGTTTTTGGGGTGGAGTGAGGGGCAGCTTCTTCAGTGTATGGTTGTTCAACGAACCTTCCCACGTCGCATTTTGGTAGCAACTTGGGAGCACCGGGGATCTTGTCGTCCCTTTCCTGATGTTCCTTCATCTGATCGCGGAGCGCCTTGTTTTCATTTTCCATTTCTTTCATCTTCTTTAGTATGGCTGTTAGCGTGCCATCGTTGGTCTGTATCTCGACGGGTTCGTTATTTGCTAGTGCAACTTCCGGTTCGCCCACGGCAGCAGTGGTATCTACCGTCGGTGTACACCTGATGTTACCTTGTGGTGACCTCTCAACCAAGCCACTCAGAGCGCTTGTTAGCCATCTTTCCAGTAGCTTCTTGACCGCTGAGGGTGCTTCAGTGGCCGCAGATGTGGAAGCTCCTTTTTCGTGCAAGATCGTCAGATCTTCGGATGGGGAAGGTGAGATCTCCGCACCCGATGTGATGCTAGGGGTTGCATTCAGGATGCCATCGTCACTGACCTCGTTGAGAGGGCCAAGGAGATTGGTAGTGGCACCCAGTATAGCTTTCGATCTTGTGTTATTCTCAGCCATCTTTTGTGTTTGTGTGGTGTAGAGAATGGTAGTTGGTTGTTCTCTAGGTGGATACTATGATTTTGATTCTCGAAATCCCCACAGACGACGCCAAATTGTTTGGATCAAAAGTTAACAATATACTTTGTAAGCTAGAAAACAATCAAAAATAAGAAAAGGGTAAATCGTAATCAAATATAATAGACCTAGAGATGTACAGATGATGTTATTGTTGTAGATCTAGTATTGCAAAGTGATAATATGAACTCAAGAGAATATGTTCGTTTGAGGCAGAGATAGAGAGAGAAAGTCAGAAAATGAGACAGTTGTATTATTCCAGAAAATCCCTCACTTTACAATGTGAAGGTCTCCTTTATATAATAAGAGACCTTCCTCGAAATAATCAAAAAGTTACAAAGATAGGTAACGTCTCCCTAGTGAAGACACTGAGTCCTAAACGATGTCGCTTTTGTCCCCACGTCCGAATCGTACCCGCTACGTTAGTCGGCGTACACTCACTGGGCGTACCCACTGGCGTAGAGACGCTGACGGTCAAATTTGACCCTATACAACAAGTCATTTCGTGCATTTGGCTGTCCAAAAACAGTACAGTCTAAAGTTCATTCAAGGACAAAATGTTCCCTACATGAGACCTCATCATGCTATCGTGGTCGCCACCCAAAATTTTTTTTTTACACCACACCTATTTCACTACCACTGGTTTTCATACTATGTGATTTCTATCTTACACAATTTACAACTTCTATTTTCAGCAAAAGAAAAATAGTGAAAATTAGAACAGTAGAGTAATTAAATATTTATCATACTTTTGTCGGGGATCTCTCTCTTGCATTCTCTCTCACACAGTGAGTGGTGCACTTTGTGTGAGCTGAAAGAGAGAGTTTCACTTTCAATACTCTACGGATTTAGATACGCGACGCGTGTCGTCCAATTAATAAATTCAGCTGAAAGAGACGTAGCAGTATTTGAGTATTGGCTACTGGGGTCGGTGGGATTTGATCTCTTGTGAACCCACTTAATATATGTACCTGCGGAAAAATAAAGGAATCTATGGACCTGCCAAATGTCGGAATAACTTTATTTAAATAGAAATTTCTTTCAACTAGTCCTAGGATACAAACGTGGTGCGTGTACCCATATTCATGTATCTAAGAATTGTATAACTATTATAAAATATATACTTGAGTTATAAAATAAAAATGAAAGAAAAAAAGTGTAAGTTTCTGAAAATGAAGAATGTTGATCCTTCGGTCAAATAGATACAAATCTCGTGTGTCTATCTAGCACAAGTATTTGCTTTGTCATGAAATGAGAAACTCAAATTTATTGATTATCTTAGTTGCTTAATTGCTATAAAAAATTGTTGTATTTTTTAATTTTGTCTGAAGACAATTAAGAGGATGTTGAACCCATGTTTTCTAATGATTTTTCGATAAAAAAGTTGCTTAATTTGGCTTACTACATTTTTGAAAAGAATTATAGTTATGTTACCTAATTCATTAACTGAATGATTTATATAAGCTAAAATCTTAGATTTTAAAATCCTACTCTCTCTGTCTCATGAATTTATGTGTCATACTTCCTTTTCTAATATGTCCCAAAAATAAAATTCATACTTTTTTATTTAGAAATAATTTAATGTTAGACTTTTTAATTTACTCTTAAAAAGATGATTTATGGCTGCATAAACATTTGTGGCTTGTTTTGACCATAAATTTTAAATAAAATCGTCTTTTTTAAACTTCGTGCAAAGTTAAATACTGCCAATAGGTTAGGTAAAAAGAGCAATAATAGTGTTTCCTACCTAGTTAAAATAAAAAAAGATTTAATAAGCAAAATTTTAGTTGATATCAAAGTAATTAAATGGTGATTTTGTCTAAGGTAAAATATATGTTTAGAGGATAAAAAAATTGATCAACATTCTGTATTGAATTTTCACTCAAAATTAATTTCACACAATTTTAATTGTCCTTTTTACTCTTTAAAAATAAATTTTATACCGGATAAAATTGTATCAATATTCTAAAGAGTAACATATAAGGTATTATAATTATATTAAATTAATTCTAAATTGTAAATATTAAGACTTCCTACATGTTTAAATAAGTAAATAGTTTTAAGGAAATATGTAGGAAGATTTACTTAGAACTAACTTAAAATTTCTTATAAATTACAGTATAATTTATTGCTATTAATTTCAATTTATAAATTAGAGTATCATATATATTCTTTACTTATCCAATATTGTAATTGAGCTTTTGATTTGATATAAGTATATATTACAACATGTAAAAAAT
>NW_017671741.1:238507-243565 GCF_001879085.1 Nicotiana attenuata
AGCACGTGATTCTCAGTTGGAGCCGATCAATTGGAAGGAACAATTTGAGTGTGCACAAATTGATATGGAAGATTTACTAGAGAGCAGGAATACCTTAGAGCAACAGGTGCGAGCTTTAACCTCGGAATTAGCAGTGGCAAAAGCTTCCTTAAGCCAAACAGAAAAAGAAAAAGAACGTCTCGAGTCTTCTTTCTCAAAACAACTATCCAAGGCCAGTGAAGAGAACAGAGAGTTGAAGGTTCTCTTAAGTCAAAAAGAGACTTACTATGGGGAGCTCGTGCAAAGCTTAACTCAAGCACAAGAAGACCTTCGAGTCTCTTCTGATAAGGTGCGTGCTTTGGAAAGCTCTCATGCCTCTCTTCAAATTTCTTACAACTCTGCCCTGACTGAAAATGAAGAGCTAAAGAATGAGATTGCTGATTGGGAAAGGGATTATGAGACCCTTGAACAGAAATCTGCTATTGAGGCAAGTTGGGCGTTTCTGAATTCACGCCGTGATACCCTGATTGAAGTTGGCCAAGAAAATTTCAACTTAGAGTCTGAATTGGCTAAGGTTAATGAAACCATTGAGAAGGCTCAACAAACTCAAGATTTTCCTTCTCCTGTGGCCGAAGCTCCCGTGAATGTTAAAGTTGATACGGGTATCGCAGCTCTTCCAAGCCTTGTCGAGCCTATTGCTGCGAGTCAAGATCAATCCGCAACTGTTGATGCACCTGCCCCAGTTGAGCCCGTTGCCGTTGATGCACCTTCTTCAGTTCCCTCATCTTCCTAGTGAAAAATTTAAACTTTTTGAATTCTTTTTTGCAGGTACCTTTTTGGAAAGTTATGTTTAAAACCCTTGGTTTCATTTGAGGGTTTATTTTGGAAAATTGTAATCAAACCCTTAGCTTCATTTGAGGGTTGATTTTGGAAACGCAAGTCCCCAAGTCTTTTTATGGGGCATTCTGTATAAACAATTCGTAGTCTTTCGACTAAGTTCTTACTTAGTCTTAAGATTTTTAATATTTTTAGAAGTTTTCTCATTACTATCTTAAACTTCTATTTATTTTATTCTTGCCTTTATTTCTAAGGACTTATAGAATAATTTGCATTTTTATTCTTTAGAAAATGCTTTTGTTAACTTCATGAATAGCTAAAGTAAACATGAGTTTTATAAAAGAGAGCCCTTTTATATTTCAACACTTAATGAAGAAGACGTCTCAACTTCATAATGGTGTTAACATACGATAAAGAAATAGGAACACACATGTTTCTTTTGGAATAACATTGACAAGTTTTTATGTGAAATTTGTCTAGTTTTGAATAATTCTTTACATGTATTTGAATTACATCTATAACTTTCTCGTAACTGTTTTTCTTGTAACAGATTTATAATTAGATTACAAACACGAGGTTTTTCTTTATAACCCATTTCAGAATAATAAAAACACGAGGTTTTTCTTTATAACTCATTTTAATACATGGCTTTTACCCTAACTACAGTAAGGTTTTCTTTGGCTTTGGCTCGTGACTTTGTAACTTTTACTCTGCACTTGACTTTTTCAGGCTTGATTTCTCCTCATTCTTCTTTGCCTTCTTTATAACACATACTCGTGTGTATTATGTAGTCCCCCAAGTGTTTGAGCGTTGAAGTATGAAGCCTCGAGCACTTGATTGCTTCTCTCATTTGATCCTTTTCCTGAAAAGGAAAGACATACGAGACTCGGAGGTGCGATTTTAGATGAAGACTGCTTAACCCATTTGTATTTATATCAGAATAACCCTAGGCCTAGAATTTTAGTTTATTCCGTGTGCCTTTCAGGTCGCGACTCATCATTTAGTACGGGTTAGCTTTTTTGCCGTGGGTATTCCTTAGAAATAGTATCTCTTCAGGTGAACAACGTTCCAATGCGAAGGTAGTATTTTGCCATCCATTGTTTCCAACTCATATGCTCCTTTACCTGCAATGCCACTGATCCTATAGGGTCCTTCCCATGTTGGACTTAACTTTCCCGTATTAGCTATCTTTGTAGATTGAAAAATCTTTTGAGCACAAAGTCCCCAATTTTGAAAAATCTGAGTCATGCTTTCCGGTTGTAGTACCGTTCTATGACTTGCTTTTGCGCTGCCATTCTTACCAATGCAGCTTCCCTTCTTCCTTCAAGTAAATCGAGACTCACACGTATTTCTTCGTTATTAGACTCGTCTGTTACATGTGCAAACCTCGTACTTGGCTCTCCTATCTCGACTGGAATTAAAGCTTCTGCTCCATAAACCAACGAAAATGGTGTTTCTCCCGTACTTGTTTTTGTTTTGGTGCGATATGCCCATAAAACACCAGGTAATACTTCTGGCCAATTTCCTTTTGACTCTTCTAAACGCTTCTTCAAATTGTTGATGATAATCTTGTTTGTTGGCTCTGCTTGCCCATTACCCACCGGATGATAAGTGTCACACCTCCTTTTTCTTTCTACACCCTGTGAAGAGTATAATAAAGGGAGTTATTTCCAACTTGAAGTGACAATCTAAACGGGATTTATTATTAAAAGATTCAGAGTCGCCACTTGGGAGATTTATGGCGTCTCAAGTCACCGGTTTGAATCCCGAATCGAGGAAAGGGTTTGACTCTGTTTAACAGTCGCGAACCAAAAATCCGGGTAAGGAATTCTGTTAACCCGGGAGAAGGGGTTAGGCACTCCCGAATTCCGTGGTTCTAGCACGGTCGCTCAACTTTCATATTTGGCTTAATTATCTGATTTTAGTACATGTTCAACCTTGTGCATTTTTAGAATTATTTAACCGCTTTTAATTAAATAAATTTTAAGAAAGTGAACGTCGTTTAAAAACGTATTTTTGGATCACGTCACATGAAATGCACCCGGATCCTCAACACATTTTTATTCAGCGTTTTGGGATTTGGATTTGGGTCATATGAAATGCACAACCGAGTTTAGGAAGGTAAAATTATTAAAGAATGCGCCTAAAGCGACTAACGTGTTATTAACTTTGTGGGAAGCCATAAAAATTTGCTAAATGGCACGTCCCGAATCCTAAGTATTTTAATATAGGCATTTAATGAGGGCCCCGCGATTTATATGTTTTGTGCGGCGAGGCTCGTCTCATTTTTATTTAAGGGCCATTCTAGAGCAAACTATAATTTTCTATTTAATTTTGTCTCTAAAGAATCCTAATTAATCAATTTTTATCAATTGCTATTATTTAAAATAATTAAGGACTTTGGGCTTCAAGTTCAAGTCCACATTTGAACAAGAGACGAGCCTCTTAGTTCAAACATGCCACTTAACGAGAAAGTCCAAATTAACTTCATCTCATCTTTAATATTCATTTAGGCCCAAATCTCTAAATCACTAGGATGCCAGACGTAATGGGGCTGCCTTAAACTTAAAGAATTTGGATAGCACTCAGGCCCAAGGGGGCCTAACCATTCCAACAAACGCCAGCTGCAAGCAGGGAATTCAGGATCGAATCCCTGAAGCCAAAACCGAACTATCAACAAACACTCTCTAAAAAACAGTAATTGGAATTGAAATAGTGACCACCCAAGCTACATGTTATGCTTAACGTGTTCATTTGATAATCAAATACTTAAACTGAAACCTGCAGAAACATCTAACTATAAAATCATGCTTCCTCTTTTAATTTCTAACTAGTAATTTCAGCATGAAATGAAAATGCAAAATATAACAATATGAGAATCAGAACTATGTTCAACCATGGCTAGAGCTAAACACCTAACAAATATGCTATGGAGTACTCTAATCTATCATTCACCTATGGTTACCAAGTTTCACAAAGGAACTACCAAACAAGCAACCTAACAAGGTTTCTGAGGCTCACATAAGCTTCTTTAATTCTCATGGCTACAGCACACAAAATGTCCCATGTCCAAATGATTTTCGAATCCCTTTTATATAAACCATTTAGATCGAGATGCTACTGGAGTTTTTAAGCCTTTGAAAGGAATTGAACAACGAGAAAAATAAAGTTGAACATCTACACATTAATGCAAACTAAACTGAATACACAAAGTGATTAATTTCAAATGTGCAGAAACATCATTTAAATAGTTGCTCAATTACAAATCTCAATTCGACTAAACCAGCTTCAAGTCCAAACAGGCTCATTCATTCGAAGATGAGGTGAATACCTGGAAGTTGAAAAGGAAGAGAAGAGTAAGGATCAGTCAAGCAATAACAGCAGGTGTTTCAGCAACAAGATTAACCCAGAAATGACCAAGGAATAACCACTTTGCACCAGATCTGAAACCAACACAGTGTCAACAAAACCCAACAATCAAAATCCACCCAAAATGAACCAAAGACTCGATTATCAAGCTGATTCATCTCATTTCAAACTTCAGCTGTTCAGAACTTGTTTCAGAATAGAGATCCTTAGGAATTTCAAGAAAATTTCAATGAAACAGTGAAAATTCTTTGTAGTTCTTAGCCGCCTATGATTCTCTATTTTTAGCTCTCTAATTCTTCTTCCGGTCCCTCTCCAAAACTGACTTCAAAGGCAAGTTTAATGTGCCTTTATAGGCAAGCAAATAGGGCAGCCCTGCTAATTTTAATTTACCCCTTAGGTCCCTCTCTTAATTTCTTATTTTACCTTAGGACTCCCTAAAATTCTGACTTATTTTCCAAGCTAAACAACTAAAAACATGAAATTTCACTAAGACCCCCACTAGAAGCTTCCTAATTCTGTTACTAAAGATTCCCTAAGGCTAAATCCCAAATTGCCCCCTCAACACCTTATTTATTACCCTGAACCTCACCTGGATATGGGCCAAATTGATCCATGGGCTGATCCATTAGACGGCCAGCCCAGTACTGACAACAACCCAACACAGTCAGACCAAACAAAAATGAGACGGGCAGAACACAAAAACAATTCGAGTAACTGTGGAAATTCAACTAATGACCAAACAACTAATGAAATTAAAATGATAATAGACTGGTTTCTAATACTAATACAAAATAAAGAAGTAACTTTCCTACACGTACTAACTAGTCGACAGTACGAAACTAAAGTCGGACTACTTAACCGGTAAAAACCGGG
>NW_017671741.1:243605-249210 GCF_001879085.1 Nicotiana attenuata
AATCAGTTCTAACTAAAACTCGTCCAAATTTAAAATTGCGTACTAGGAAGAGGGAGAACAAGGGGGAATGGACAAGAACTAAGAAAACAAAAGCAATAAAAGAAAGATAAAAGATGAAGACACTTACTGAATCAAGCTCGATTTCGACTGACTTCGCATTTGATCCCCAAATAATGTTATCCATTTGTTCTTTGCCAAGAACAAGCGAACAACATTTTTTGAAGGCCAAACAGACCCTGAACTCTAAGGGGACCTTGAGAGGTGCCTCTGCATGAATGACTTTGACTATGGCTGGCGGGTCTTGAGCTAAGATTTGGAATTCGACGAGTTCAAGCCATGCTTGAGGAAAACTGACTATGGGATAGGGTAGAGGAGATGAAGGAGGTAATGGGGTGTAAATTTGGTGGTGGATTGGCGGTGGCGCCGTCACCGGAGAAAACAGGGCGGCGGCTAAGGTTTCGGAGTTTTGAGGGATTCCGATGGGATTTGAAGGGAGCTGGTGGTGGATTCATGATGAGGAAGAGGAGAGGGAGCTTTGGTGTGAGTTTGGGGGCGTTTGGTGGCCGGCCGCCGCCATAGGCGAATTCCGGCGGGCGGCAGGCAGCGTTTGATGGCGGAGCTCGGCGGGGTCTCTGAAGAGTTGAGAGAGATGACTGGGGGGGTAGGGGGAACGTTTGGACATATAAATATTAATGACACCCCTAGTTCGAGACCGTCGGATCAAGATAAATCAACGGCTGGGTTAAAGGTTTATGGGCCAGGTATTTGGACGAAAATTTGGGTTGGGGGTTTGATTAATTGGCCTGGAGTGAATTTGGCCCAAATTTGGGTCTTTAATAAAGAAGACCCAATTCTTTTAAATTCTTTTCTTTTATTTCCTTTTTATTTTCTTTTCTTTTCCTTTTCAAGTTAAAACGAAAAATCTAAATTAACCTACCCAATTAAGCTCTAATTAATAACCAACATAACTAATCAAATACCAATTTAAAGGAAAACTGAACAAAATTTAAAGCTAAAATCAAACAAAGCAAATAAATCAATTTTTGTGATTTTTGTATTTTTGTAAAACCCTAATTACTAATTAATCAAAAAATATATAAAATTAAATCCTAAATGCAAATGCAAATATTTTTTTTTGTATTTTTATATGAATTGAAAATGCACAAACAAATGCAAACAATTAACAGAAAATGCCACAAAATTAAAAACAATGAAGAGAAATTATTTTGCTTGAATTTTTGGGAGTAATTCATATAGGGCAAAAATCACGTGCTCACACTCATGACCAGGGAGAGGGTGTCAGGTTCTACGTTTGAGGAGGTTGTTGATATCGCTCGTGAGATTGAGTCAGTTCGTCGCCAGGAGCGACAGGAGAGGGAGGCTAAGAGGCCTCGAGGATCTAGTAGTTTTGGGGGTGCTCCTTTGAGGGGTCAGTTTCAGCACAGCAGAGGTCGCCCATTCAGGCATGCTCAGTCAGCTCGCCCAGGTTATCATGGGGCATCATTGGGCCATGGTTCTCACGGTTCTCAGCAGGGTCATTCCTCACTCAGTGCCTTCCAGCCCAGGGTTCGTCTCGTGCTCCATCAGTTTAGGACTCTTTTGCGCCAGGTGCGTCTGCTAGTCATTTTGGTGCTAGGGGTACTCTTCAGTCCTCGTCTCCGGCACCAGGGAATTGTTATGAGTGTGGAGAGTTGGGACATATGTGGAGGCAGTATCCTCGTCGCCTTGGGGGTTCATCTCAGCAGAGGGGTCAGCCATCGGCTTCGGCACCAGTTACTTCACCATCCAACCAGCCAGCCAGGGGTGGAGGACAGTCATCTAGGGGTCGCCCAAGAGGGGGAGGTCGATCCGGTGGTGGTCAGGCCCGTTTCTATGCACTTCCAGCTAGGCCTGATGTGGTTGCTTCATATGCGGTGATTACAGGTATTATCTCAGTCTGCCGCAGAGATGCCTCTGTGTTATTTGACCCTGGTTCTACTTTCTCTTATGTGTCATCTTATTTTGCCCATTATTTGGATACGCCCTGCGAGTCTCTCATTTCTTCTGTTCATGTCTCTACTCCGGTGGGCGATACTGTTGTGGTAGACCGTGTGTACCGATCGTGTGTTGTGTCTATTAGGGGTCTGGAGACCCGAGTGGATCTTCTGTTGTTAGGTATGGTAGACTTCGATGTGATATTGGGCATGGATTGGTTATCTCCGTGCCGGGCTATTCTGGACTGTCATGCCAAGACAATGACGTTAACTATACCGGGTGTGCCACGGATTGAGTGGTGAGGTTTGTCTGATTATGTTCCCAATAGGGTAATCTCATTCTTGAAGGCCCAGCATATGGTTGGGAAAGGTTGTCTTTCATATTTAGCATTTGTGAGGGATGTCAGTGCAGAGACTCCCAGCATTGATTCTGTTCCGGTTGTGAGGGATTTTCCAGATGTGTTTCCTCCAGACCTGCCGGGCATGTCACCGGACAGGGATATCAATTTTAGTATTGATCTGGTGCCGGGCACTCAGCCCATTTCTATTCCACCGTATCATATGGCACCAGCGGAGTTAAAGGAGCAGCTTCAGGAACTCCTTGATAAGGGGTTTATCCGGCCTAGTGTGTCACCTTGGGGTGCACCTGTTCTATTTGTGAAGAAGAAGGATTACACGATGAGGATGTGCATTGATTACAGGCAGTTGAAAAAAGTAACAATCAAGAACAAGTACCCTCTGCCTCGTATCGATGATTTGTTCGACCAGCTTCAGGGAGCGAGGGTGTTCTCCAAGATTAATCTTCGCTCAAGGTATCACCAGATAAAGATCAGGGACTCGGATATTCTCAAGACAGCTTTCAGGACCCGATATGGTCACTATGAGTTCCTTGTTATGTCTTTCGGGCTGATCAATGCCCTAGCATTCATGCACTTGATGAACAGCGTGTTCTGGCCTTATCTCGACTCGTTCGTTATTATTTTCATTGATGATATTCTGGTATACTCTCGTAGTTAGGAGGAGCACGCGGAGCATTTGAGAGTGGTGTTGCAGAGGTTGAGAGAGGAGAAGCTTTATGCAAAGTTCTCCAAATGTGATTTTTGGCTCAGTTCAGTGGCTTTCTTGGGGCACGTGGTGTCCAGCGGGGGTATTCAGGTTGATCCAAAGAAGATAGAGGCTGTTCAGAGTTGGCCCAGACCGTCCTCAGCCATAGAGATTCGCAACTTCCTTGGTTTGGCGGGTTATTACCGCCGGTTTGTTTAGGTATTTTCATCTATCGCATCGCCCTTGACCAAGTTGACTCAGAAGGGTGCTCCATTTCAGTGGTCTGATGAGTGTGAGGAGAGCTTCCAGAAGCTCAAGACTGCCTTGACCGCAGCTCCAGTATTAGTGTTGCCATCAGCTTCAGGTTCATACACAGTGTATTGTGATGCTTTGAGAGTGGGTATTGGGTGTGTATTGATGCAGGAGGGTAGAGTTATTGCATATGCTTCTCGTTAGTTAAAGCCCCATGAGAAGAACTACCATGTTCATGATTTGGAGTTGGCTGCCATTGTTCATGCGTTGAAGATTTGGAGGCATTATCTGTATGGTGTGTCTTGCGAGGTATTTACTAATCATCGTAGCCTCCAGCACTTGTTCAAGCAGAAGGATCTCAATCTGAGGCAGCGGAGATGGTTGGAGCTGCTAAAGGATTATGATATTACTATCTTGTACCATCCGGGGAAGGCCAATGTGGTGGCCGATGCTTTGAGCCGGAAGGCGGTGAGTATGGGGAGTTTGGCATATATTTCTGTTGGGGAGAGACCTCTTGCAGTTGATGTTCAGGTCTTGGCCAATCGGTTCGTGAGGTTGGATATTTCGGAGCCCAGTCAGGTATTGGCTTGTGTGATTTCTCGATCTTCCTTGTTTGATCGCATCAGAGAGCACCAGTATGATGATCCTCATTTTCTTGTCCATAAGGACAGGGTTCAGCACGATGATGCCAAAGATGTGACCATTGGTGATGATGGGGTATTGAGGATGCAGGGCCGGATATGCGTGCCCAATGTGGATGGTCTTCGGGAGTTGATTCTAGAGGAGGCTCATAGCTCGCGGTATTCTATTCATCCGGGTGCCGCGAAGATGTATCAGGATCTGAGACAGCATTATTGGTGGATGAGAATAAAGAAGGACATTGTGGGGTTTGTAGCTCGGTGTCTCAATTGTCAGCAGGTGAAGTATGAGCATCAGAGATCTGGTGGCTTGCTTCAGCAGATGGATATTCTAGAGTGGAAGTGGGAGCGGATCACCATGAACTTTGTAGTTGGGTTCCCACGGACCTTGAAGAAGTTCGATGCTATTTGGGTGATTGTGGATCGGCTGACCAAGTCCGTGCACTTCATTTCCTGTGAGTGCTACCTATTCTTCAGAGCGGTTGGCAGAGATATATATCTGGGAGATTGTTCGTTTGCATGGTGTCCCAGTTTCCATCATTTCAAATAGGGGCACTCAGTTTACTTCACAGTTTTGGAGGTCTGTGCAGAGAGAGTTGGGTACTTAGGTTGAGTTGAGCACAGTTTTTCACCCTCAGACGGACGGGCAGTCCGAGTGCACTATTCAGATATTGGAGGATATGTTGCGCTCTTGGGTCATAGATTTTGGAGGGTCATGGGATCATTTTCTGCCGCTCGCGGAGTTTGCTTATAATAACAGTTAGCAGTCGAGTATTCAGATGGCTCCATATGAGGCTTTGTATGGGAGACGGTGTAGATCTCCGGTCGGTTGGTTTGAGCCGGGTGAGGCTACGCTATTGGGTACAGACTTAGTGCAGGATGCCTTAGACAAGGTAAAGGTGATTCAGGAGAGGCTTCGTACAGCGCAATCGAGACAAAAGAGCTATGCTGATAGGAAGGTTCGGGATGTGTCCTACATGGTTTGTGAGAAGGTTCTGTTGAAGGTTTCACCCATGAGGGTGTTATGAGATTTGGGAAGAAAGGTAAATTGAGTCCTCGGTTCATTGGGCCTTTTGAGGTACTTCGGAGGATTGGGGAGGTGGCATATGAGCTTGCTTTGCCACCCATCTTGTCGAGTGTGCATCCGATATTTCATGTTTCTATGCTCCAGAAGTATATTGGGGATCCGTCTCATGTTTTGGACTTCAGCACGGTTCAGTTAGATGATGATTTGACTTATGATGTGGAGCCATTAGCTATTTTGGAGCGGCAGGTTCGAAAGTTGAGGTCAAAGGATATAGCTTCAGTGAAAGTGCAATGGAGAGGTCGGCCCGTGGAGGAGGCTACCTGGGAGACCGAGCGGGAGATGTGAAGCAGATATCCTCACCTATTCGAGGCTTTAGGTATGTTTCTTGACTTGTTCGAGGATGAACGTTTGTTTAAGAGGGGAAGGATGTAATGACACGGCTGGTCGTTTCATGAGTTATCGCTCCGTTTCCCCCATTTCTGCTTCTTATTGTCTTGTTCAGCTGTATTATGTGTTATCGGGTTGGTTGGCTCGGGTTCGGAAAGGTTTTGGTAAGGTTTGAGACACTTAGTCTCTTTTAAGAAAGCTTAAGTTGGAAAAGTCAAACGGATGTTGACTTATGTGAATTCCGATGGTTCGGATAGCTTCGGGGGGTGATTTGGGACTTAGGA